>NC_041366.1:18455565-18593065 GCF_900634415.1 Cottoperca gobio | reverse complement strand
GAAAACACATTTAATATGAAAACAAACAAATATGCTTGCTCATATTTCGGCGGTAAGAAGAAAACAGGCGGGAGCTCCACATCTCTTCCTCCCGGTGACGAAGCAAATGCTTAAAAACAGACGAAAAGTGAGAATGTTCTGGAAAAGATTTGTTATAAATCTGAGTTAGGGTTAGGTAACGGTACAGGAGCTGAAGCCTCACCATCGAAACATTGCAGAAAACAAAATGTATCAGTACATTTTGTTAAATCATATCTTCAATTATTATAAAAGTACTATACAAGAAAGCGTGATGCCATTCAGAGAGCTGCCAGGTTGTGATGGTGAAACTTCAGTCGGATCATTAGGTTTAATGATCATATATGTACAGTAGTTCACACTTGTTTAGTAAGACGAGGGGCCTTGCAGTGCACTGTGAGTGGTACCTGTCACAGCCACTGTAGTCAGCGGCCGAGAGAGAAGCCCTGACTCTGACACCCCGGTCAGCCTGACCTCATAGCCTATGCCGGTGATGAGGCCCCAGATGTCCAGGTGACTTTGGTTTCCCGGCACAGTGAACTCCTGAGGCTCCAGCAGCCAGCCAGAGTCTGTCACCACTATGAGAAAATGTCTGAAGCCGCCACTAGAGGGGGCTAACCCCCCCTGCGGCTGCTGCTGCTGCTTCACCTCCCACGAAACACGGAAGCCGTAGGGGGTTATGTTGGAAATGGTCAAGTTTTCCACTTTAGGCAAAGGAGCTGGAGAGGAATTGGTTTGAATTTTTTTTTTTTTTTGTGTGAAAAGGGAACACATGTGGGAGGGGGGAAGAAGATCTTATTAGGTAGATAATGTGTGCAATGGTTGCAAAAGCATTTTAGAAAAGTTGTTATTTTGAGTTTATCAGTTTTAAAAGGCAAAAATAAGTTTAAGATGAGAACATCTGATCTGAATCCCTCTTAAATTTAAAGGCCAAAACACAGAAAGGGCAAATTTGGCATGCATCATAAGAGTTTTGCATAGTTCTACAATAGACTGTAGAAGAAAATGGATGCAACCTCTTTCGAAATGTCACATTGTGAAGCTTAGATTTACTGTCTGGAGCCACACAAATGAAATGTGTAGCCATCACTGCTGGGATCTGCCTACAACCAGGTGAAGATGCCCAATAGAAGACGTAGCAAATGGTACTATTGAATAAAAGTCAACACAGACATCTAGTGGTCATTAGTGGTACTGCATCTTCACACAATTCTGGCTGATGTCTTCTACTGACATTTCTACACTATAAAAGATAAATATAATCCATGCCAGCTCATTACCCAGTGGTGATAAGTAACTAAGTACATTTACACAACTACTGTACTTAAGTACAATGTGAGCTAAAAGACAGCAGCCAATATTCATGAGATGAATAACATTTACAGTATATAAAAACATTTTAGGATTATTCTGTCAAAGCTAATGTTACGATATGAACACATACTCATGATGCATGTCAAATGTTCTCTTATTGGAACTTAAAATAATATTTGTTATCTGCAGGTCTAAATCCTGAAATACGAGTAAAATACGTAGTACCTGTGACGGCGTGGGCTAGCACAGAGGGAGTGTGGCGCCCATGAGAGATACCGTACAGTTCAATATCATAGCCTGTGGCATCCATCAGGTTAGAGATCGTAATGTTACGGGCTTCACCAGGCAGTCTGAACTCCAGTGTATCAGACTGCTGCTCGGGGTCACTGACCCGGATAACAAAGCCATCAAAGTGGCCTGACACAGTGCTCCAGGACAAGCTGAGGTTATGTGGGCTCACAGATGAAGCAGCTATGGGCCCCAACTGTGGGACGTCCTCTGAACAGGAAAAAGAACACGGCTTTTCAGTTATGTTGTGCTGGTAAATCACAATGTGGTTGGTACATGCAGTGTCAAAGAAAATGCATGTAATTAGGCCTGTCACGACAATCACGTTATCGACTTATTGTACGATATATGGACATAACCTCGATCATTGTTGTTATTGACTTATTGTACGATATATGGACATAACCTCGATCATTGTTGTTATCGACTTATTGTACGATATTTGGATATAACCTCGATCATTGTTATGTTATCGACTTATTGTACGATATATGGACATAACCTCGATCATTGTCATCGACTTATTGTACGATATTTGGACATGACTACGATAATATGTATGTTATCGACTTATTGTACGATATATGGACTTGAATACGATAATATTTACGTTATCGACTTGTTCTACGATATATGGACACGTCTACGCTAATATTTACGTTATCGACTTGTTCTACGATATATGGAGATGACTACAATATTATTTACATTATCGACTTGTTCTATGATATATGGACATGACTACGCTAATATTTAAGTAATCGACTTATTGTACGATATATGGACATAACCTCGATCATTGTCATCGACTTATTGTACGATATTTGGACATGACTACGATAATATGTATGTTATCGACTTATTGTACGATATATGGACTTGAATACGATAATATTTACATTATCGACTTGTTCTATGATATATGGACATGACTACGCTAATATTTAAGTAATCGACTTATTGTACGATATATTGACATGTCTACGATAATATCTACGTTATCGACTTATTGTACGATATATGGACATGTCTACGATAATATCTACATTATCGACTTATTGTACGATATATGGACATGTCTACGATAATATCTACGTTATCGACTTATTGTACGATATATGGACATGTCTACGATAATATCTACGTTATCGACTTATTGTACGATATACGTGATGTACGTGATGCCAGAATAAACAGCAGTGTTTTCCAACCACTATCTTGGGCATTGCGCAGACATTGCACAGAACCCGAGAGTCCATTTTATTTAATGTTTTTGTTGTGTGGTTTTATTTTATTTATCGTTTTTTATTTAGGATATTTGAATATTTTTTTCACATTCCAATTCCAATGTCTGAATATTCTTAAAAAATAGAAGTTAATTGCTCTTCAAAAGGGTTTACTTGCATTATTATGCTGTTATATTATCATTATATCAGTGGCATAATATAGTCTTAAAATAATATAGTTTATTGCCATTATTCTTGGGACAATATATCGTACAACAAAAGCAGTTACCGTGACAGGCCTACATGTAATTTGATACCTGTTATAGCTACAGCAAACAGGGGCTGTGTGTTCTGGCCACCATCGCTGGCGTACAGCTTTATGTTGTAGCTTGTGCTCGCTTTGAGCCCGGCCATGACTGTGGAGTGCACGTCTCCAGGCAGAGCGCGCCCCATTGCCTGCGAGGGCAAAGCAGACTCTCTGACTTCTACTATAAAGTTATCAAAAGCCTTCTCTCCTGTCCGCCACGACAGAGAAAATCTGTCTGAGGTAATGTTAGAAACAACTAGCCTGGACAAATCAGGCTCTTCAGCTACAAGGGGAGAGAAAAATATAAAATATATTCATTCATTGACATAGAAGGTATGTAATTGTCTCTATGTATACAGGCCCAAGTCAACGTTACAGTGCAGATAAGAATATTTAAAATCTAATATTAGATAACCCTATTCTTTGTAATACACAAAATCTAAATACCTGTTGATGCAACAATACTGACAGCACTTGTTCGGGATCCCTTGTATGTCCCATAGAAGTAGGCTACATAGTCAGTGCTGGGCCTGAGCCCTGTGACGTCATGGGACTTTACATTGTGGGATATGTTATATTCCTTGGGCTCCGTCAGCCAATCAGAACCAATTATCTCCAGGATAAAACCATCAAATTTTCCTTCCGTGCCGTTCCAGAAGATTGAAAAGCTCTCTGACGTTAAGTTTGAGATATATAGTATGCCAACCACTGGTTGATTCACTAAAGAGAGAAATCATTATTAGATAAAAAAATTAAATTAAAAATAACATTTTGTAAAACATAATGATAGAGGTAAAAAATTACTTGTATTTATCACATAAAATGTGTATTGTGTTACAGGAAACTCACCACCACCCACTTGCAATTCCTTATAGTCTGAGTAGCTTAAAAGATTAAATACATGCATATATTTTGGCATAAAAATTAACTTGGCAGCTTGAGTCTTAAACCAATTACTCCTATTACTTTCATAATAAATATGATATTAGATGGACAAACAAGGGGAAAAGAGCTGAAGAATACTGGCCTGCAAGACTAAACTAATAAAATGTTGATTTTAATGTGAAAATGTGGCAAAGGAAGAAATATAATAGTATAAAATAAAAGTATCTTTCATGCATATGGAGGGAGGTCTGATCATGCAGTTGATACGTTAACATTAAGAACAAGATAAATTCTGCATAATGTTGGACGAGAGGAAAAGCAGAATAGGACAGCTACAGAGCTACAAACATATTGTTACATGCAATGACAAATAAAGTCAGTTTCTTGCAAAACATGCAGCAGATAAATTAGGCCGTCATTAAGATGTAAAACAAGGTGGCATTACTATAAACCTTATATTATTAGCTTTTTACCTTGATAACGACAAGTAGATTTAATCATTTGCCACCTAGTGGTTCAAAAGAAATGAGGATATTTACTTTGAGGTTCTGAATCAGAATCGACACACTATCTCACACAAACTAACAGAAGTCAGTAAAACTCACATGTGAGCACATCCATGAGCAAATGATCCCTCAAGGTTAATCAATTATACACTGAATGAGTGTTGCTGTGATGAAATGAGATGGTCACGCTGTCATGGTGTGACAGGCGTGTGAGGGTGAAAGTTATTGGTTTTGCTTTTGCAATCATTGCAGCACATCAGCGTCAAACCTCACCACGATGCAGGGGATGGTAGAGGGGGGGGGGGGGGAGGGAGGGAGGGTCTTCATGCACTTTGGTAACTGGGATGGAGGGAGCAGTTCGGGGTAAGGGTGAACATTTGAGGGGCGTTTGCTTTGCTCAGTGATGCGGCACAGGGCCATCACCTCGCCCTCTCTCAGCTACACAGAAACAGTGGCTGGAGGGTAAAGAATGGTTCATGGCATGTTGGTTAAGATGACAAAAAACAGAATTAGGTTATTATGTTGTTCTCGATTCATGCAGCGAGGTGTGGACGCTCCACTGTAAGTGGGACAACAGAGGTTCTAGTGTCAGTGTATGCTTCACAGACACCGACTGAAATAGAAAGTTAAAAATCAAAAAAGGAAAGAAAGAGTTAGAGGACTAAAACGCTACAACGCTGCAAGTTGCAGGTACCTGTAGGTGGCTTCAGTGTACACGGGTTCAAGGAAGGAGCCCTGATACAGCCCAAACAGGCCAACCATGTAGCCGGTGTTGGGATTCAGCCCAGAGATGCTCAGGCTGAAAGCGTCTCCGGACAGACTGAGGTTCTGGCTCTCTTCGAAATTCTCCAAGTTTGTTACCTCAATGACAAAGCTGTCAAATTCCCCACCCATGGGGCTCCAGGACGCAGTGAAGCCGTCCCATGTAATGTCAGAGATGGTGAGGTTCACCACCATGGGCTTCAGCTCCTCTGGTAGATAGACAGATCAGAGTGGGGTCAACTGAATGGCGAGATGGATTTTAGAAATTACTTTCAAATACATTTTCAAGTCACATTATTCATCACAATAAGGACGACGGAGTATTTGGGCTCATATATCTCAGACTTCAATTGGAAATTTATGAGAAAAAGGGTTAACAAATTACTTTAATTCCTTTTTTCAAAGTATCATGACTTGAAACTTAAAATATTTAACCTTTTCTCCAACTATTAAGACTTTAATCTTGAAAAAAATATCTTGAAATATTCCTTTAAAATTCTAAATATTATGACTTTAGTCTTGAAATATGTAGATTTTTTTTTTTTTTATATATATATTTTTTGATTATTGATAAATATTATGACAAATCTTGATAGAATATGTTTTTTCCCTCAAAGAAATCTCAAAATATTCTTCAAAATCTTGCTGGATTTCTTGTGGCCCCAATACTCCGCCGTGAATAAGGGCTGAAAGATAAAACATCAACAGTCTGCAGCCATCCTGAAATATTTAGAGCATAAATAGTAAATGGATGTGATGATGATGGGTTGTGATGAATGCCTAAAGAAAATAAATATTTGCTCCATGTACCTGTAGTAGTAAAAACTGAGAGAGGTAAAGATCGCTTCCCTTCCACCAGCCCTTGCATTGTAATATTATATTGTGTGGAGGGGGACAAACCCTCTACTTCAGCCTTCCTCACACTTCCTGGCAGTGTGGTCACATGTGCTTGTGTCGCCCCTGACGGAGAACTGAGCTGCTCAAACGCCTCGTCGGGCGCCGACCGAGTCGGGCTTACACTGGTGGAGGTCACATCGACTGTGAGGTCCCCCAATACGCCCGGGCTCGAGCTTTCAGGCTCAGCCCCAGAGCTCATCACACCAGTATCAGAAGTGTTTAGAGGACGGAGGGGATTTGGGTTTTGAACTGCTTCAAAATCCAGAGCAGTTGTCGGGGTTGTTGGGGCATCTTTGATGCTCAGCATAAGAACATCTGGAGAGGTAGGTTTGGGTGCTACAGTGAATAAAAGCAGGTTAAAGAATGAATTTGTTACCGGATCTGCTGGTGACTGAAAAAGAACCTGTAAAGAAGAAACTGGGTTAAATAAGAATACAAGTTATTGTAGAATTAAAAGAATTCTGCAAAGTTCTGTCATTTTTCCTGTGAAGATTTCATAATTTTCTTATCATCCGTGGTTTTCCAGGACCGCAGTTTATATCATCAAGCAACAGCTAAGGAATTAATGGCACTGAGTCAGCGCCATTAATTTTTGAAGCAACCGAGTAGTCCACCAGAGTGGAAGTACACAGTTTTCTTCAAATCGATGATGAAGCCATGCACAGCCTTTTTGTTCCTAAAGAAAGTCTGTTCCGAGTGACTTGTTTGACATGCGAGTGACGTACCATGCCAACTTCCCAGACTGCTGGAGAATCATTTAATTGTCTAAATGATATTGAAGACGATGAACGATGCAGATGCTTTCAAAGAGCAAAATGGTTGCATTTAAAAGCTCAGATGCAGGAAGAAATCGGGACAGCCAGTGTATCTGAAGGTGTTCAGCGAGGACATTGTTCCCGCTGTACATTTCTTCCTGTATTTGAGTTTTGGGAAGCAACATTCTGCCACAGTATTGAAGCCTCATGACAAACGGGATGAGATGAAAAGTTGTTTTTTGTTGAAATACAATCATCTCTGTTGGGTTTGTCATCATACTGTGTCATGCCAACGGTTATGCAGATGGTGGTTGCAATACAAAAATAAAAATCCATTTGCTGGGAAATCTCAATGAATTAAATACCAGCATGCAAATCATATCGCTACTCGGATCCAAGCAACTATTTGACCTCTGCTGGAGCAGGACATCATTTCCACTGAAACTGTCAAACAACAACAACAACAGGACAAAATGTCCCTAAAAACTAAAGAAGAAGCTTATACCTGTGACTGCAACAGCGTCAAGTAGCGCAGATCTCTGGCTACTGGCATTTCCATAAAGTTTTATTTGATATTCTGTTGATGCATTCAGGCCGTGGATTCTAGAGCCAGTGGCATTCCCAGGAAGTTGGACCTCTCTCACATCCCATAATCGCTGAGTGTCTTTATATTCTACTGCCAAACTATCATAGACACTGTGAGCCTTTAGTTTCCATGAGAGGTCAAATCCGTCAGGCGTGATGCCCGAGATATTCAGCTTCCCGAGCTCATCCTCAGGCTCCGTCTCAACTGAAAACTGGGACTCAGAAGGGTCTAAAAACACAAAGCTAATGATATTGTCCTCCGCGCCTGTAGGAGTTGTTAGCTCACGGTCGTCTGAGTCAGCTAAATAAAATGTGAAAGAGGCTACAAGAAAAACAAAAAAGGCACAAATCAAGACTGCATCATTTAGGTGCAAGTGCATCTCATCTTCTGGTGTGTTTGATGGTGTGCATCATTTAAAATATAAAAACGTACATAAATCCAAACACCTCCCTTGAAGGCATGCGTTATGATTTATTTCTGGATCTTATTGTGGTAAAACTGTTCCCTACCAACCTGTGGATGCAGATAAGGTGACAGGTGCGCTCCTCTTGTGCCCCCTCTCTGCGGCCAAAGTGAGGGTGTAGCTCATCCCAGGCGTCAGGTTGAACAAGACGTGGCTAGTCGCTTTGGCTGGGATCTCCACCTCCTCAACCTGCCCATCTCTGGAGACGTACACCAGCCGGTAGGCACCGACCTTGGCCTGAGGTTTCTGCCACCTCAAGGCGAGGGAGGTCTCTGTGGACCCGGTTTCTTCAAAAACTCTGGGAGGGTCGATATCTGAAAAGAAGAGAAAAGTGTGTGAAATTGACAGTAAATCTTTTACACCTCCGCTGCAAATCAACACAAATCACTGCCACCCAATTAGTTTAATTTCTGTGTATTCATGAAGGGGTGTGAAGGAGGACTGTAGGCTCTTTTCTCACCAGTTGCTGCATTTGTAGTAGCAGGGACGCTCTCTCTGTCCTTCTTCACGGCTGTCACACCAATCCCATACTCCGTCCCTGGCTTCAGCCCTGCCACACAGAGGGACGGGAGAACAAATGACCACGTGGTACGACCAACACAAGTCGTGTGTGGTCGTGCTGAATATATGTTTGACCCTTACCACTGATAGTAGCTTTTGTGGTGGCTCCTGGTCCTCGTGGGATGTTTTCCTCACCGTGAGTCGCTCCGGAGATGGTCGTATATTTCACCAGATAAATGCCAACATCAGCTTGACTGTTAGTCCACTCCAGCGTGATGCTGTCGTCTGTCTGGGACACAGCCTGCAGCTCCATGGGGGCATCCAGGTCTAATAAAAAAGGTTACAATCACACTTTCTGCTCACAAGCTTTAGATTTATACACAGTTTTGGCTGTTATTAGAAACAACCATGTTTGTCATGCAAACCAAACTAAATATAACTGTGCAGTTACAGCCATCACAAGCCTACCTGTCGTGAATGTGGTGTTGGTAGGGTCGCTGGTGAGGTCTCCGCTCCTGGAGATGAGCAACACCTTGTACTCGGTGTCTGGCCTCAGGCCGTCGATGCTGTACTGCTTGTCCGGGGGGGAAATCTCCACAATGCTTTCATCTGATGGGTTGGAGCTGGGCCCGTAAACCATCGTGACACTGTCTATAGGAGCCGCCGGCTGAGACCAACTGACCAGAGCAGAGGAGTCCGTCACGTCCTTCACCTCCACCTCCCGGGGGCCGTCGATCTCTGGGGGATTCAGGGGAGAGAGACAAGAGTGGAGAAATGCAGGAGAAATGACTTCCCCTTCACTCTCAAACAAATGGTGATCAAATTGCTCTGACCAAAGGGTTGAGTCACTATGATATGGTTGACTGTCCTTATTAGCTGACATACAGTCCATCTATCTTTAAAGTGGAGAACAAATTATATCCAGCAATAAAAAAGGAGCCACAGACATTTAAAATAAACCTGATATTATTGTGGTATACTGACATCGCAATACTAAAATGTACATCATTACAAATGTACATATTATCTACAGTATTAAAAAAAGAACTGACATAAGAGTGGTATTCTCAGCATGCAAATAAGCTTATTTCCCAAAATGTTTGACTATCCCTTTATTGTTCTTAAGCAGAGAAGTGTCTGCAAAGTTGTTGTCAACTATATCAAAGATTTAATCAGACTCCACGGGAAGGATTTAGCTTCCAATAGAAACATTCATAAGTTGTTGTGAGAGTAAGATAAGGACCAAACATCCAACAACTCCTGCACAAAACAGCGCTTATAAGACTCAACTTGGCTCTCTCATGAGATAAAACAACTTTTATGAAATATAATGCGATTCCCTTTCAGTCTGACGTTATATTTACTACCTGACAAATCTCCTGTGTTAACATGTGGAGGAGACATGTTGTCTCCATGGTACAAAGACCTCTAGGGAACGAAAGGTTTAACTTTACCTCTATCATTCATTTCTGGGAGCGGTGTCTAGTTTCAGCCCACACAAATAAATGACATCAGAAATGAAACGGCGTGATACCCAGAGAGCAGATACACACAGACTTGTAAACCAAATGGCTTTCCCATGTACAATGAAAGTTGTTTTGCCTGGCGTGGCACATCCATTGCATAAGCAACTGGAGGCATTTCAACCTAATGTACGGGGGGATATGCTGCTATAAAAACTTCAGCAAGCAGAAGGCGAGAGCTAAGAGAAAGATTTAGTGAGAATGAAATAAAAACCTATTAGATGGTCATGCGAGGCTTAGATTCAATGTGTCCGAGTTATTACTCTTTAGCTGAAATCTGTTAGATGGAACTATGGAGAGCCAGCAGGGATTTCCTGTTATCACTCTTCTTTTCATTATGGAATTTCACTTTTTGACATTAATGTATTTTTTTTTACTCTGCGCTCAAGTGAAGTGAAGTGCTAAAAGAAGCCTGAGACTCACTGGTAGTGACTCTTTTGGATGTTTGGGGTCCTTTGGTGTTGTTCTTGATGATGGCAACAGAGACTTCATACTCCTGTCCTGGTGCAAGGTTGGACTGGAGAAACTGGTTTTGAGTAGGTGGAAGGGTGCTCACGATTTTTCCATTTTCTTCTTTCTGCAAGGACATAAAGCATAAATCAATGTGAAATATCCTGTTGACTGCCTTTAATTAATCTACAAAGTCAAGTTTACATTCAGTTGGTCAGCATTTAGATTTCTTCAAACATTGTTTGACATTTTTGGGAAAAATGCTTCATCAATACCACTCTCATATAACGAGACCGTTAGCTTAGCTTAGCATAAAGACTGGAAACAAGGGGGGAAAGCTAACCCGGCTCTGTCTAAGAGTAAACAATAAATACTCACTCATGCACCTTGAAAGCTCACAAATGAACACGTTGGATCTCATTTATTCAATATAAACAAAAACATTGACTTCCAGGAGTCTTGTAGTCAATGTGACGTTTCCTTCAGACAGAGCCTGGCTAGCTGTTTCCAACTGTTTCCAGTCTTTATGCTAAGCTAAGCTAACTGGCAGTTCATATTTACTGTACAGATATGAGCGTGGTATCGATCTTTTTGTCTAAATCACAGCAAGAAAAAGAATAAATTCATTTCCCAAAATGTATAATTATTTATTTACTCAGCTGTGTAAATAATCAGGTTTCTCCTGCAGAAATCTACCTGTGCTAATCTTTATCCTCTTAAACTTAAAGAGGTAATGTATGGAACAATGCTGCATGCAATACATTGAGCACAAATTAAACATCTACGTTAACTACATCACATGAACCATTAACAAAATGGACATTCATGAACATGAAGGTCAGAAAAGGACATGCATATTTAAAAATGGGTAAAAACTCTGTAGCAACTGCAAAGTTTAAAAAAGGCCTCTGACTTATCAGCTGGCAGAGTAATTTATTTTTAGTAATCACTGCCTGGGATTCTAAGCAGCAGATTTACCCACAGTACTATGACATCCGGACTTGCACTCACTGAGGTTTCCCATATGTCAAAGCAATTTTAATGGTTAGCAGTGAAATAAATCCATGTTTTGCTGAGACTTCCAATAAGCTGGCCTAGCGTTATCACATTTTCCCCTGTCGCTTGATGAAATTCTGTGCCAGCCTTCAAAGGACATCTCCTTTGGGCAGACTGACCGTCTTGCGGAAATAGATCTCCCAGCCATCAAAGGAGAAGTCCACCTGGTCCCACATCACCTCCACTGAGCTCTCTCTCACTGATTTGAATATTAAACCCTCTGGCTTTGGAAGCTCTGGAGGGATGGAAGCAAAAAAATATTTAATTGATCATCGACATCAACGTTTTTACAATATACTAGCATGGAGACGACTGATGTACCTGTGGCCACCCTCGCACTGACAGGGACACTCTTCTTGTTGCTCAGAACAGCATAGACACTGATCAGATACTCAATGCCAGGTTCAAGCTCTTTGATGGTGGCAGCAGTTTTGTCTCCTGCCACAGTGAACTGCTGTTGAAGACCACCAGGACTGGTGGGCACATACGTCACAATGTACTCTGTCACCAACATCTCGTTGTCCCAGTTCAGGTCCACCGTGTCAGAGGTGGTATCGCCCACATTAAGGTCCTTTGGAGGAGACACTAAGGAATAAAAGAAAGCAAGGAGGTGTTGTTGGAAAGTTTCTCATGCCCTCAATCACAGAGTATCCAGCACACAGCTAATGCAAACTCCAGAGCCACATCTGGCCATGGTGTCAACAACTGCCAACAAAGTGTGAACAAAGTGCAGACAACGGCGATACACAAACCAAAAACCTCTTTTATATTCACTGAAATAGTTTCAGGAAGAGTGGTGAGTGAATTTGGAGAATAGGAGGAAAATGCCTCACTCTGGATTTAATTTTATAGTACATCTAGTTAACACATGGAAACTTTCAGGATTTGTGAACTGCCAAATCCTTTTTTTGTGTGTGTTTCTGTCGTGCACTGAACAGAGCTTCTTACCTTCTGAGCAGTCTTCTCCAATGTATCCCTCATCACAGACGCACCGACCGTTCACGCAGCGGCCTTTGTCCTGGCAGTTATTGAGGCAGCTCAGCTGTGCACAGCTTTCTCCTTCATACCCACTCTCACATGTGCACCTTCCATTGATGCAGCGCCCCCTGTTGTTGCAGTTGCCTGGACACGCGTGCACAGAGCAGTCGTCTCCTGAGTAGCCTTCTTGACAGATGCACTTGCCATCGACGCAGTCACCCAGGCCCAGGCAATCGTTGGGACAAGCTTTCTGACTGCAGTCTTCTCCACTGAAGCCTTCGTCACAAATACACTGCCCATCGATGCACCGGCCGCGGTTTCGGCAGTTGTTGGGGCAGCTCAGTTCAGCACAGTCCTCACCGGTGAAGTCTGAATGACACACACAACGTCCCTTAATACACTCGCCGCGGCCATAGCAGTTTGAGGGGCAGGTCCTGATGCTGCAGTCCTCACCAGCGAAGCCCTCCTCGCACACACACTGGCCGTTAACACAGCGCCCCCTGTGCTGGCAGTCGTTTGGACAGGAAAGCTCGGCGCAATCGTCTTCCTGGAAACCAACATCGCAAGCACATTGTCCATTTATGCACTGGCCTCTGTTGTTACAGTTGTTCAGGCAAGCTAACTGGCTGCAGTCTGCGCCTTGATAGCCCATGTCACAGATACACATCCCGTTGAAGCACGTACCTCTGTCGTTACAGTCGTTGAGGCAGGTGACCCGAGAGCAGTCTTCTCCATTGAATCCAGCAGCGCAGACACACTGGCCATCTACACAGAAACCATTACCGTGGCAATTGTTTGGACAAGTGCGGTCACCACAGTCCTCCCCAACGTACCCTTCATCGCAGTAGCAGGTGCCATTCATGCAGCGTCCACGGTCGTAACAGTCTTTTGGGCAGATGACTTCAGAACAGTCAAATCCAGTCCAGGGTTCATCACACACACAGTCTCCATCTTCACAGCGGCCGCGGCCTAAGCAGTTGTTGAGGCACTTTGTTTGAGAGCAGTCTTCGCCGAAGAAACCACCCGAGCAAATGCAAACACTGCCCACACACTTGCCGTGTGCACCGCAGTCCGCAGTGCAGACCTCCAGAGTGCAGTCTTTTCCGGCAAAGCCCTTGAAGCACTTACACTTTCCGCCAACGCAGCGGCCCTGGCCGTGGCAGTTATTCGGACACTCGGATTCAGAGCAGTTGAGCCCCTTCCAGCCAGGCTCGCATATGCAGCCACAGGTTTCAGTGCTGTAGTTTCCATGACCACTGCAGTAAGGTTTAGTTCCCAACTCACCTTTGATCAGAAAGTAAAGACATTTTTTTTTACCAATTCTGTTAGAATGTTTTTTAATACAATCAGCTTGAGAGTTTCTGTCATCAAAGCTTCAATAGCTGGTTCACTTTCTTGAGCTAGATGAGAAGATTGATACCACTCTCATGTCTGTACACAGCAACGGCCAGCATACGATTAGCTTAGCTTAGTATAAAGACTGAAAACTGGGGGAAACAGCTTTCCTGCCCTGGCTCTGTCCAAAGGTAAAGCTCACTAATTAGCATGTTTTCTTGTTTGTTTGATCTGTGAATGGCAGGTTATCTGCAGGACTATTTCTTTGACAGGTACCGTTTCCCCTATTTCCAGTCTTGCTAAGCTAAGCTTCATATATAGTGTACAGATATGAGAGTGGTATCGATCTTCTCCTCTAAATAAGAAACTGAAAAAATGTATTTACCAAAATCTCAATCTCTTCCTTTATGAGTGCATTACTCAGAAATGGGCCAAAGCTTATTTTAGCAACTATTACAGAAGAAGACTTCTTATATTCAATGATATTCAGCAACTGTGTGTCATGACATTTTAGCCAAATAAAGCCCCATTCAAACTGGAGAGTTGTTGGGAGTATCACACCCCCACACTGGATTCCAAGGAACTCCTCAACAGATGAATGGAACAGATGTGCCATTTGGTATTCTTAGTGTAGCACTAAGAAATAAAGGATTATTTTACTCGACTGACTATAATCTACATACCAGACAAAGCATGCCAGACAGATGACACCCACCTGTGACCTGTGCACTGCTGCACTGGTCTCTCAAAGTTGAAACTTCTCCCTCAAGCATTTCTAGTCGGCTCAAGAGGTCTTTCAGGCCAGGCAGGTCGTCGGAACAACCACAGGCTTGCCGAGGTATGTTGATGCGGTGGGTGAAGATGATCTGGTTCTCCCCATTGACTGTATGCTCAGTCATGGGATTGCCTGAAGAGACTGCAGCATCTTTAGGATGGAGCGCCGTACTCTCTGGAGCGTCCAGGTCCACCGAACACAGGGAACTGGCAGGAACATTGATGTTATAGACGTGGTTGAACACCACGGGCTGATCCGTGTTGGGCAGTGTGAGGTTATGCTCTTTAGGGGATACCAGAGTCTGTCGTCGATGCCGTAGGATTTTTTTCACGAGCCCGGCATTTGATAAGCTGAGCAAAGCAGTCAGGAGGAGGCAGCCCAGAACGCCTCGAGCACCCATGCTAGATGAAGTGGGACGCTGATTTAGTGAAATAAATATCAATTTGAACCTCTGCCTAAAAGGTCGATCCTCATTAAAGTTGAAGGTTCTGGAAAACAGAAAGAACATATTTCATCACAAATGCAGTTTTATTGTAAAACAGTCAATTAATCGATAAATAATTGTTTAGGTAATTGATTAAAAGTCATTTTTCAATCAACCCTATATCTGTCACATTCAACCTTGTCCATTGGATGAAACAGCAGAGGTCAGTCAGACGTACCAGGATCCCTTCACACTACTCAAACTACCTCCAGGCTCGTCTGTGGACCACACAAGTCTTTTTTGTAAGTCAGAGTGATTGTTAGTTACGGTTTGTGCTACATTAGTTTCTGAGTCACTGCACTGGCAACATAATACTTACCACAAGCCACTGTGGGTAAGGGAGTATAAACATGTCATTTATGTAGTTACATTATTCATCTCTGTGTGATGCGGCTACAGTACACAATGACACTGCTGCATTGCTAATTGTCTTTACATTTGATCTTTTAAAAAAGGTCAATAGAGCAAAGACACAGCCCAGATTCATTGCCACATCAAATTTAATTCACACTTATTTCTTGTCGAGTTAACCCGGGAAAGAGTGCGCACGCACTGCTGTACATAAAAGGTGTTGATACCAAAGAATCCACAGTTGTGCTGGCACATCAAGTTCTTTCAGGGTGCGCATATTTGAAAACTCTCAGCTGTTTTGCATGAAATAGTGTATATATATATATATATAAAAATATAAAACATAAGAAAATAGCAGAGTATATCCCATACACAAGACTGCTTCTCGCCCACGATGACTTCATCAGCTGGACACCAAGAACGCTATAATTTGTGGGAGCAAAACTAGACAAGCTTCTTCCTCAGCGTGGGAAAGCCTCTTGATTTACTCAGTGTTGAGTTTCCAAAGGATCTGAGTAAGCATACTGAAAATCAATAGAAAGGCCAACAGTGAGTGCACAGGCTAACTGACATAATGTATCTGTGCACTCGTCTCTTCCTCGCAGGATGTAAGGCCTCATGCATGTCTGCTGCTTTGTCTGGGAAGCAGCAGACTATACATCTATAAAGGGGTCAGTCTGTCAGTGATGCAGGATTTTGTCCAGATTTTTTGATTGGAAGCGGTTGACAGAAGTTTGCACACGCTAACCAATGAAAAATTACTTCCAGAAGGGAATTGTTCATGCAGTGATAGCTATGAAAAGACATGTGGAGTACATGGATCGAGGTTCTCATGTAGACTTCTGGAAACTATTGAGACAATGATGATACTCAGCTAACCGGTGAGGAAAGTACATGTTCAACAACGCTTCAGTGTTTATCGCATCTCAAATGGTACCAATAACCATATACACCTTTTGTTTGCGACCAGGGGAACAGACCATGGCATCTGCAGATTAAAACTTCCACACAGACACAAAGAAGTCTACATGCAACATGTTCCCCGGACAGAAAAGAAGGAACAGAAACTAGTAAACATTAAAAACAACAACAAGTAAAAACATAGAGGAAATAATACATTAAGTCGTCACACAGAGAGCAAAAGAAACCCAACTCCTTACCCTAGAACTATAAAATAATAGTCCCTAGTCCATTGTTAAGATTAATGATAGAACGGTTCAGGATTAATGGGCAGGTTGAACTGGCTGTGTATTCATCTTTGGTTATATGGAGTTATACAGAGGTTGTGATTTATTAAATTTGGGGGGAACCTAACCCTAACCACTAAAACAGATTAAGAAGCAGGAATCAACAGACCACAATGTGCAGGCTATTGGCCAACAGTCTTTGAATAAAGCAAGCTTACAGGTCATTTTGTGGAGTTTTTTTGCAGATAATGTCGCGATGTTGCACTTCACTTTCTATTCTTTCGTCCTTTTTTGTTTGGTTACATTTGGAGGACATGCTACATGATGTAGTCAAATGACAAATATTTTCCATTACTCATCCAGAGTGTCTTTAAAACGCTCTCCTCAACCCACTTTGCTTGACCTGACCTTTCTTTCTCCTCACCAGCCATTTTGCACGCCTTCACCTCAGACACAGATATAAAACTGAGCTCGAGTTTCACAAGTTCTCGCACATCTGGTGAGTGGTAGGATGAAGGTGGGTTATGGCTGGTGTTGTAAATCCCAAAGTTAGGGCTGTCAATATGTTTCTGATCTCTTTCTAGAAAACTTTACAAGACACAAAGACTAACAATTCTTATAGGTAAAGAAGGAATCCTTTAAAACCTCAGCATGCGTTTCAGCTGAAGATACTCTTGATAGCTTCAAACGTGGCAATGTGGCTATTCCATTGAAATTTTAGCCAATAAGCCAAGAATAGATCATTCAAAGCAGACCAAGGGTTGACCAAGGACATCTGATGTGACTACGGGACATGGGAAGACAATTTGGAAATAAAAATGAAATAAATATAAACTGTTCACTAAGCTATAATCCAGAATTGCTGTAGCTTTAGTATTCTTCCACCATGCTGGCAGCGAGATGGAAACTTTCCCGCGTGGAAAAGAGAAACTGGGAATGTTGGCCCTGGACTGAGGACATCTGTTTTGCTTAGTCCAAGAAAGAAAAAAGGTGCCGAGTTACTTGTCCTGTGTCCACACACAAACTGAAAGTTTCATTTGTTGTCTCTCATCATCTGTATCTGTGCAATAAGCCATCTGAAGAGCTGATTCTGCTGATGAGACACAGACAGTGTCTTCATTTCACATTTCACATCAATGAGAGCAACACAAGTGCAGCACGTCTGGACACACTCATGGAAAACATTTGTGGTTGACGGCAGCGTGTGACGATGCAGAATCTGCTTGTTTATTCATCTCTGATATTTTAACTTTTAATTTGGTAAAGTCTGATTCTCATAGCATCTGGAACAGCTGGAAATCATCTTAAGAAAAGTGTAATTGGACTAGTTAGTGTAGCCGATACAACAATAACAGAAATTCCAACACCTCATTAGCAGATTGCACATTTTCCCACTGCTACAGAGGTATCCTGAAGTGGTCCTTGAATAACAATAAACCTGAGCTTTATGTGTTCCCATGCGAGCCTGAACAGGACGCAGACTTTCAGATCAATTATGTGCTCTCTCCTCAAATCAAGGAGAAAAGGGACTTATTTTCTTAAATATTTGTAATAAGAGACTTCTTTTCTTTGGAGCCGAACAGTTAATAGATCCAATATCCTAATTTTTCACACGAAAATCCAAAATGTCTGCTGGTACTGTCTTTTCTTTGTCATACATGTTAGTAAACGGAATAGCGTTACGTTTTGGACTGTTGGTTGGAAATCAAGCTATTTGAACAAGTCACCTTCACTTCTGGGGAATTTTGAAGCACACTTTTCCATATTTTCTTACATTTTATTGACACAATGATCAATAAAAAAAGGCATCCTGTCAGTTTACTTTTAAACAAACACAAATGTATATTCAGTGCTTCTCACCAAAACACATTGTGTGTATCCTTGAGGTTATTTTCTTCCTCAATAAATATTTGCATTGTTTGTAGCCATGTTTACTAGCTTGTGTTCTTCTTCTTCCCAGCGTTTGTTGGCACGGCGCAGCATATCCTGGCGTTTTTTGTTTTCTACAAGCATGTGCATTGAATGCTGTGCAGGAAATCTAAATATATTCCTCTGCTGGTTAATTAGCATGAAAATAAGAGCAGATTTTAATTAGCTAGAAATTAAACTAGTTACAAAACCGCCATCTGTGCACAGCCCCCTTCCTCACCAACACACCTGATTCTAGACACTCAGATGTACAATGTTAGAGGCTTAACACTGACAGTTACATCATATTTTACATATATTAAAGTATTCGGTTTGGTAAAATGATGTCAACCATGAGTAAACTCAGTTTATCTTAGTTAGGAGGAACAAGCTACACCTTTGTTGCTCCACTGACACTGGAAAATTGTGACACTGAAAAGAATCTAACACATATTTACATCAACAGAAGGCGTGTGATGCTGAGTTACGATCAACCCTGGCTCTTTATGCAGAGGTCACACGGAGGGTAACAGTGTAGGACGAGCCCTGGGGGAGCGCCAGCTACTAAACCAGCTGTCCCTCTGAGGTTTGTTTCACCGAGACACCTTTCTCACTCTGCTGCACGGACACCATCCCAGGACACCCAGGACACCCAGTACATCGCAGAGAGGCTGTGAAACATTGCGGCGTGTATAGCTACTGATGGGACATGATGCACATTTAGATACGAGTTGTGGGATAAAACAAAAAGCTGAGAGGAACTAAATGATTGTAATCTTCCTGAGCTGAAATACTCAGAAGTTAAAACCACCGTAAACCAGACTTGGATTTCAATTAAGCAGAGCTAATGTACTGAACGGATGAAGTATTTTCTCCTTGCCCACGCTGGCAAATGCTGCCACCCACTTTTCCCTTTAATTTAATCTCCATGATGGGAAAATAACACACAATGAAAACTGAATTGCATTGCAGAAGGTAATGCGATGAATCATCAGGCTGCAAAACCTCACCAGACAAAGGAATACTTACACACAACCACACAGACACAGACACAGTTTTTATTTTTGGAATATTGATCTACAACCTCACTAAAAATGTTAGGGAATCATTTTGGCATGAAGCGAGCTGGCTGCTGGCCCTTTCTACAAAGACGATCAAAGCTCCCTCAGAAGTCTGTCATCATTTCTCATCCTGCACTGGCTTCTGTGTCAGTCTGACTGAGGAAGAAGTTGCAGTATACACTAAGAATGTGCTTCCATTAAGCTAAAATCAATGCCTTCTGGTGTTGTAGTAACCTGCGCAAATCTACTGCTAAAGAAAGGTATGCAACTACTTTATACCTCTATTTTGAAGACATTTTAATTTAACTTTTTCTTTTTAAAAGGGAACTCAACTCAAAGAAACAAATAAGACTTTTATCACTTGAAATCCAAGGAAATATCTATAAGAGATACACATTAATATATCTTCTTACCTGTGCTGGTGGTCTAAGCCCGTGCAGGTAAGATGAGGTGCTCCTCCGAGTCTTCAAACATTCATTGAAGCCGAGAGAAATGCTGCTTTGCTCCGTCTTGCAGCCTCACCAGCAAGGTGGCAGCTCTGTCAGTCAGTCCTCCCCCAGCCAGCTTCCTTATCTTTCCTCACCACTCACAGCTCAGGCTGGAGTACAGCTCCTTTACTGACAGAGAGAGAGAGTGAGTCAAAATCACACAGAAAGATCGAGAGAGAGAGTGGGATTAAAGGACTTTTAAAGTGTGAGGAGTAGTTTAGGTCAGACCCGCATTGCTTAAACTCCAACCCTTAAATAGCCGTCATTTTCCCTCCCTCAAACGCCTTTCTTCCCTCCCTCTGCTGTAACTAATGGATGCAGAGCTGGTCTGCTGTCTTTAAATGAGATGCCAGTGTTACTGGGAGTCATGACAGAGCAAGCAGTGCTTGTGGTTGTGCAGGAAAATTAGAGGGAAAAGCCGGGAATGAGAGGAAAGTGAAGTCAGAAAGTAGACAGCGGACAGACGTTTCCCCTTTAATCGTATTAACTTTGCAATAAGGATTTACGATTGTCTCCTGCTAAAATAAAGCTTTGTTTAATTTACTCGAATATATTATATTTTAGGAAATTCCCTCCTCAATCATCCATTACTCCTTATTTCCATACTTCACACTAATCCCTCACAGTGTGAATCTTTCTCCAGCTCTGTCACAGTGATGGATATCTACAGCAGCTGAAACCACATTTTTATTATGCACGCAAGCACTCACAATTGAACAAATTTGTGGCACATTCCCTGATTGAGTTCCAGTAATTATCCAGTGATGCTTTAATAAAAGTGTAGAAGTGGATGTTTAACGGGGAAGCCCATCTCTAATTCCTGCAGGAAATGTTTCATTGCTCAGACATTTATTTTCTCATGCATTTAACAGACGGGATGAGCAGGAAACCGACACATTCCAGCCATCTTGGATTAAAATAAAAAGCAAGCTGGATGAGAGTATGTTGTTCCCAAACCTGAGTGTAAACCTGCAGGACTACTTGAAGCTCAGCTTGGGAAACAGGCAACATGTCACCATACGGACGCAGTCTCCACACCGTTTAATCTTAATATGATTAGATCAGGATAAGGATTAAATCTTTAAAGTGAGTGTGTGAGACTGACAAAGATGTTCAGCACATGCTGGTGTATTGTTTGTTGTGAGTACGGAAATGTAAAAGACATTTGGATTGAGTAGAATAATTCAGATACGGCTTATTTTCATTATCGATTGTGCTGATTTATTTAAATCGATAAAACATTGGTTTTATCAAATGGTAGAATCTTGTAAAGAAATGCCCAATTTCTTTTTTTTTTTGGCGTAACAAATGACAAACAATTAATCAATAAACAAAATAGACAAGTTAATTAATTTCTTAATTGTTTGAGCTCTAACGGAAATATCTTTTACTGATTTGTTTTTGCCAAAGTATTTTTCACTTATAAACAAATACAATACTATCGTGGCTCTATACATACATTGTGCGTCTAAAGATTTTACCTGCACTTAAATAAATAAATAAATTCCAACCAGAAAGGTTGGTTCTGGCCTAGTTTTTCTAAACTGACCAGGAGGAGCATCAAACTAAAACAATAAACCCCGACTAATCTAACGGCACAACAGAGCTAAGTAGATTTGTCACTTTTCATTGCAGGATGGTCAGGTCAGGTAAACGAAGCCACGAGATACAAAGACAACAAGTGATCTGTTCTTCAAGCTCTTGTAATGCAAAACACAAAATATATGCACGTCTGAAACAGAGTTCAAGTATGTGACGATGAGGAACAACTCACAGGTGCAGAAGAGACGCTCATAAAATCTGTCATCATTCATTAAATCAAATATTCTGCTCAGCTTCAGAAGACCCCAGCTATCTGAAGAATGAGAATATGTGTGTGGAACAAAGTAAATAGGTCACACTGTGGCCACTTTTAATTTAAGACTTCACATGTGTTTCACATGTACTACACACTGCAATATAAGCCGCGTGGCTCAGGCACAAACACAGAGAACATTTGCAAGATATTGCTTCTGGAGCTATAAACAAAATTGCAACAAGACAATCTGAAGAATGTCGGTCACCGATGGAACAAAAACACTTAAGCAACAATGTCTGCTGCTTGACAACACTAATAGTTTACAGCCAAGCTAGTACAGAGGCTGCACACAATGATACTGTTATAACGTATGCAGGTGTAATGTTTACCGTGTTCACCATCTAGTTTAGCGTGTTAACATGCTAACATTTAACTAATAGCACAAAGTTCAGCGTTTGCAGGGTTTTTCCAAGTATTTGGTCATAAACCAAAGTGTTGGTCAAGGGATCACCAAAGTTATAGCAATTCATCCTGAGGGCAACATGAATGAATGTACGAAATGTCTTAGCAATCCATTCAATAGTTGTCAAGACATGTTACTCAAAACCATAAATGTCTACCTCATCGTGGCGCTAAAGGAAAAGTCAGGGGGTCACTACAGTCATTAGGATTCATCCACTGAGCCATGTGGACCAAGTTTCATGGCAATACAGCCAAAAGTTGTTGAGATTTTAAAGTGAAAAAACATGTCAACCTGCTGAGGAAACTAGAGGAGACCAATATCAGCAGGATTTATCCTCTGGGGAACATAAATGTCTGTACAAAATGTATTTCAGTCTGGACCAGTCTAGAGCCACACCACTAGCAAAGCTTACAATTTATCAATCTAGCATCCATCGAAGACTATCAGCACCTCCGATTATAAATCAGTGATATCAACAATAAACATAAGGTCAGATAATGGTGGTATAAACAAAGTATAAAAGTTAAACCCAAGCCAAGCAGATGGCTCCATCAGGAGACTCAAACCAAAACAATCCACTAATCTGTGTCTTTAACAAAGAAGGCTCGGAGTGTTTTGTTTTCAGTTCCTTAATCTGAGTTTTGATTCATGACAAGATACAGAGATATACTGTATATATAGTGAAATAATAATGTTGACTATAGTACGAAAATGGTTTTAGCTTCAACATCTTTGGGTTTTGGGCTGGATTTGGAGTTGAAGATGCAATCTTGGACATTTTTCACTATCTTCAAAAACATTTATAATCTGTATAAATAATTTACCCTGAGCTCCAATCATGGAATAACATTCATTCAGTTTAAAATTCAACTCAATTACATTTTCTCTTTTCATGCACTAAAAGTATATTTTAGTCTCCTAAAACTAAATATTTATTGGTGGTTTATACAGTGGCATTCTTTCCTAGAAATTAGGGCCAATTCATCCGATCCATACAGTTATGCTGACTGCTGCTTGGTCCGGTCCTCTATAATCTCAACATGCTGAACTGGCATGAAGAAAAGCAAAGTGTCTCCAGTCTGACCTTTGGAGAGGGTTGTAATCATAGAGCTCAATGGTTCATGGGTAGTTTGGGCTCAACTGTTCACCTACAATTAACCATGAGGTCAATAAATGTTTAGTTTTTTCAGAAATGAATAGAAATTACAAAAAACTGTTATATTGTGGGGGTTTTTCTTCAATTCTGGACGTGCAGACAACCGGACAAAACAGACTATTTTATCAGTTTATATGTACAACATACTACGTTCTTATGTAACAAGTTGGAAAATGTCAAAATATTAAATTGCTATACGACTGACAGGGAGTTTAAATGTAATTACATTGCCAAAAAAGGACTTGGACAATGAAAGAGTCATTTTGTCATGTAGACATGGATTACTGTGGAATATTTACATGGTAACTTACATAATGTTTAATTATGAAGCTCTAAAATTACTGGGTGTTTTTGCAAGCGGCTTTAAAAGCAGGAGGTGAATGTAGGCTACCGTTTGATCTTGTCTAGTTAAAGAGTACAAAACTAAAAAGGAAGAAATAATTGGGAACAGTCTGACGTGGATCTGTTATCCTCTTGACATCTGGGTGTCTTTTTCCATTGATCAGTATAAAAAAAGCCATATTAATTATACTATATATATATATATATATATATATATATAATCATTCATCTTCCAAGGGGGATCAATACTTTTTATGGGCACTGTTATTGCTAATTTCAAGATTTAATAAACCGAATATGACATAATAATCCCGTCACAGACCAAGATCACATTGTACCATATCTGTTTCTCTAGACTTTTAGAGATTGTGAGGTTTTTCCAGCTCAAGTCACCTGATTTATTATCAACAAACTGTCAGTAACTCATAAATACAGCAACACAGCAAGAAGCTACTTCTTAGAAGACCTCATTAGTTTTAATGACCCACTATAACTCTTGGTAACCAATGACACTTGCAGAACACAAAACTACATATACCAACAGCTTGTTTCATGATAACAGCTGGCCATGTGACAGCAAGCTATTGTTCAAGTACATTATTTAACTGAATAAATTCCTCTCAAATGACAAAATAGTGCCTGTGAGAGTTGAGCCTGAGAGAAACAACTGAAAGATGGAGAGCCATACATTCATATGTGGTGTTACATCCTCATCAGTCTGACTGAGTCAGCTAAAGGCCATGTGCAGACACTAAGCAGACCAGAGATGTCACCGCTCACACAAACATGAACTAATATGGCTGTGTAGGCATCACAAATCCCTCTTAGGTCCCTCCAGAGGATGCCGGCACATCTGCTGAGAGCTTCTGATTGCAGTTACAACTAAAAAGCAGCTTCAACCAAAACCACAGACGGCAAACTCTGCATGGAGATCCCTTTGTTGTCTCAGTGTGGTAGCTCTAATGAGCTTGTGCGCTTTACAGATTAGAGGACCTGCACTTCCAGGCATTAGTTTAAGGATTACAGTGACACTGGTGAATGATCTGTACTGAATGTGACCCTTTGTTAACAGCTGTGTTTGGCTGGGTTGGGTTAGAGCTTAATCAACCACAGGATATCCTTAATAAGATCAGTGATCAGTCATTCATCACTGCAGTTAATATCGTAGTGATGAGCAGGATTACAGGACTGCTGTCAGGCACATATCATTTATGTTATAAATCTATTATACAAGTCCAACTGTTAGCTGCATTTAGTGGGGCTCGACTCACCTGCTCGACTCTATGAAGCTACCTGATAGCATTTGTGGAGATTTTAATAAATGTGTAGTTTAAGTGAACGTTTAAAGTAAGATCTAAGAGTCTACAGCCATGATGGCAGCTTAGCGAGGCTGCATTTACGCACAGTGGTGCTTTGAGTTAAATGCTAATGTCAGCATGCTAACATGCTCACAATGACAATGCTACGATAGCTTTCTTGCTTTAGGGATGACGTGTTATACCCGCTATAAATTAGCATGCACTAATCAATTACCAAGTACCAAAACTTCACTTGTTTCCTCAAATGGGTATATTGTCTGGCTTTCTAAGTGTAATATGATATTAAGTTGAATGTCTTTCCCCATTGGACTGGGTTTTGGACTGTGTGTGATCTATTTTGATCAATTAATAAGTAATTCTTTAAAGCAAAAAAGTCATATAATTCCTCAACTGGGAGTATAAATAACATTTTTCATTTTATGTGACAACAAATTGATTTTCTTTGGGTTTTGGATAAATAATTTTCACTATTTTCATTTTAATTGATTTATAAATTGATGGAAATCATCAATTGTTCGATAATGAAAATAATCTGTAGCAATACTTTACCCTAAACTCCAACTAAGGATTCAAATGTATTCAATTCGCAGGTTATTCAATTCAATAAACTGTTTCAGGAGACACTGTTAGTAATGGCATGTTTTTTACCACCTGAAAATGAGCATGTTTAGCAGGTATAATATTTACCATGTTCACCACCTTAGTTTAGTTAGAATAATTTAGGATACGTTATTAGTTTAGCATATGGTCACAAACAAAAGGTATTATACAAAGTGAAAATTTACCTGATGATGGCACGAGATGAGACGTTAAGGTATTTACATTTCATGCCAATCAATCTAATAGTTGTTGAGATATTTCAGTCTAAACCAAAGTTGTGACTAATAAATGAATATTATCTTAATTCATATTAGATTAGCAATTCCACATAAAACTGTTCAGATAACGTTATTATTTCTCATTATTTGAACACCTGAACAGATTCAAAACACTGCCCCGACATTAAAACTACAAAAGGAACGTATGTCTTGTGTTGTAGTCGACATAATCCAATTTGTTGAATTAATGGTCTTATTGAGCCGGGACAGAAATTATCGCTGTCAATTAAAAACAGACAAAGAAAGATTAAGACATGCATTGACTGCATGAGGAGAGTCTTTTGTCAGTGCTGCATGCTCCAGTGAACTCAGCGTTGTAAAAAGATGTTCAGCGGTTATTAACAACACAAAGTGTCCTGAAATAAAGAGAGAAAATTCAGCAGTAGATATAATCTGCTAAAAATCAGAAGTTTAAAACAAGCCCATTAACTTTCACTGCATACTTTACTACAAATAACTTTATAATCTTTAGCGCAACCAATGACAAAGTACAGAATTGCATAGCTCCTCTTTGATGCGTTTTGCTGACGATCAGAAATTTGAGATTATTTCAAATATGTACGCAATACTATTCTCACAATAACACTGAAGTGTGCCAATTTCAGAAGACAGTGGAAACATCCCTCCCCCCCCCCCAACAAATCTTCTCAGGCGTTCAGAACAAGCAATACATATTGTTCCAAAATACATCAGCAAAGTCCCAACAGACAAAACAAATCCAGCAGAATGAAGCTGTGAATGTGTCGACCCAGATATCATGCTGAACACTCGAGCCAACGTCTCCATTGGTGTTTACACCACTGCATTAGACTGTAATCCTCTCTCGGGTGTTGATGACATTCATGCCAACCACAATCCTGCTACGTCTCTGTGGTCCGTTTGGTTTTCTATGAAACAATTCAGCTTCTAACTTCTAAATGACAGACGGAGCAATATTGAAATATGTCTGTATACATTGAACAAGTGTTTATTTACCTTTTTGGCTTGAGACCCTTGAAAGCAAAACATGATTTTAATGATAAGCATAATTCACTTTTTCATAGTTATGTTTAGGAACTTGTAGCTCTTAGTTAAGGTTGGTGAAATATCGCAGTCTTGGTTCAATATGCATAAATAAAAAAAGTGACAATACTATGACCTTAATCATAGCGCCTTTACCTGTGAATCCAAGGTGCCCACCATCAGAAATCATGCATCCATCCAAATGTACATGACAAAACAAATGACTATATATATATATATATATATATATATATATATATATATATATATATATATATATATATATATATATATATATATATATATAAATGTAGGGTAGGGTTGGATAGTAGTGGAAGACTCAAACAAGATATAGTTACTGTAATGCATCTACATTTAAACTTGCAAACCTTTTGTCAGACCAGATGAGATCTTGCTAGAAGCTAGATATAAACTTGCGGATCATAAAATCATGTAAAGCTTGAACTATTATTTGGCCGATATAAGATTATTGCAGATATATTGGTATTGGTGTATATGTTAGCCAACAAGTAACAACCAATTGCAGAACAGAAACAAGGTTTGAAGTAATTTAGAGTCTCTAATACATAGTTTCTCCACCAGAACGTGTAAGATGTCCTGAAAAAAAATCTGTATTAAGATAAAAAAAAATACTATTAGCTGATATATCATTATCTTTTTTATTAAACTGCCAAATATCAATCAGTATCAGCCTCACAAATCCAGTATTGAATGGGCTTGATGTACTTTTTTTCGTGTATCTTGTAACAACTGAAATTACAGGGTGGACATCTTTCTGGCGGTCAGAAATCCTTCTCTTCAGTTTATCCATGCATTGCTGATTATAATGTGTTGGAAGCTTAGTTATTATGCTTCTTCAAAAGCTATGACATACAGCTGAATACACTCCCGGGTAGGTTATAACACTGGTACTCTCTGCTGAGCTGCAGGGACTCCCGGGTTTCCAGGCCTGCCTCATTCCATCCAGCTGACATTTCCCCCGCTGTGGGAGATGGCTGGTGTTCAGAGGCTACTCAGTCTGGCCTTAGTTAGCAGCTACTCAGCGCTTTCATGCACACAGCTGCAGGAAATCTGCGGTCTCCAGTTGGACAAGAACATATGGAAAATGTGTGGGAGCATGAAGTGATCGTTCTCACTCCTGCTGTGACGTCTTTCACTGTGAGGTTCGTAGTTTTAAATCCATTTGAGAAATAGTCTAATAAAAATCTCTCTGGCCAGTCTATAAAAAATGTTAAATGATTAAAAGAAAATATTGAAGTGAAACCTTTTCCTTATATGAGGCTAATTTCAGACAAACTGTATTTTTATTTTAATACTTTGCTGTAACTACGGCTCAGTGGAGGGAAATATGGCAGCACTTACATGCAACTGCAGCACATTCAACTGCAGACAGAGGTAAATGATTTCCTCGGATGTGCAGACGATCCGGCTGGCCATCAATATCCGTCAACACTGGCTCTGCTGCATACAGGGCATAAAGTTTACACCAAGCCTAAAATAAATACATCATGTAGATACAGTATATTTCAAACTAGCTGTCAGGCCACAGTGAGGGAGCCCAGCACACCATTTCTTTTGCAGATGACAGGAAGGACAGAGGTGTCTGCAACTAATCATTAACTTTTCGAGGTTCTTTTATGTCTGATAAAAGCAGGTTGGGGGAAACATAAATGATATGTTCTGTCAGATGAGATGAATGAAATCTGGCTCATCTGTGTGATTAACAATGGAAACCGAACATGTGTACAATGTGGCAAACATTACATGGAGATGATATTTTGCAGTCGCTGTCCAGCTGCAGGAAAGCCATCACCTTCACACATAATTTGCAACGCCATCACTACATCACTCACACTTTCACACTTTCTCACACACACACACACACACACACACACACACACACACACACACACACACACACACGAACCAAACTGCAGACTGGATTCTCTATTACTAGTGACAAAACAGAGTCACTACTGACTAACTTGTTGCGTTTCCCATATTAGCTTCAACAATGTTATGAAAAAATATACATGCAGTCTGAAATTCAGCCGTGGTGTTCTGTCGGGAGATGCAGTGACTTAAACCAATTAAGAGTAGAAGAGCTAAAAGTGTGCTAGCTACTAGACGTATTTTCAGGGGATCTTCTGCATCTATGGGCCCGTAGAGCAAGCAAACTTTAACCCCGCCGTGTAACGCTTTACAACACATGCCAACATTCACCCAGTCATACACACACCCATACACTGATGGCAAAGGCTGCCATGCAAGATGCTAACCTGCTCATCAGGAGCGGTTAGGGGTTCATTGCCTTGCTCAAGGACACTTTGACTCTCTTCAGCGCCATGACAAGCCATGAACATTTTTTGCTCATGATTCTATTTGTATAAAATGTGGTCGGAAAACTTAACAAATGCACAACCAAATGTTTACCACATGAGGTCATGTCATTTACAAGAGTGATTCCGACTAATTCAGAGAAGGGGAGGAAAAGAAAACAAGGCGTCAATCAGCAGAGCATTTTCCATGACAACCTCATGCAAAAGTCCAGAAAGTTGACCCAGTTCAACATATTTAGTCCAATTTTCACCAAATGTTTATCATTTCAAAACTGCTCAGTCACCATCATTTGTAGAAAAGAATAGGCGAGGTCAACAGAAAGAGCAATAAATAAAGAACTCCAACAATAGTTTTACCCTTCTGAGTAATTCTAAATCTGGAAACTAAACAAAAGACTTCAATGTTATTGTTTCAAACAGCATTACTCTTCCAGTTTGGTTTGTGTTTGCAGGAGAGATCTTTCTCTTGAGAAGCTGTTACCAAACAGACACCTCTAATCATTTCCAGTCATCAACTATTATAGTGAGAAGTAAGAGTTAAGATGAAGATGAGTTTTTGTTTTTGTGATCTAAACACAAGTTCTGCACACAGCCGGGAAGAGGAGAGGTGATCTCATGCTTATCTGGCCACTGGCAACATTAGTTCAGGTCAAACTACTGGATAAACATGTCTATGTCAAGAAAAGTGTGTTGTGTTGACAGGTCAGCTCAAACAGAGAAGTCTAAGAGTTATCAAGAAGCGTCTACTTTGTGATCTAAACACAAGTTCTGCACACAGCCGGAGAGGAGAGTTGATGTCATGCTTATCTGGCCACTGGAAATGTTAGTTCAGGTCACACTACTGGATAAACATGTCTACGATCAGTTAAACATCGCCGTTTCTAATATTGGATTAATTACTGGAACGCAAATGGAATGTAATCAAAACTAAAAAAGCTGATATCACTCTGCCGTCATTTAGAACGATAAGCAAGTCAAGAGCTTAAAGGATCGGTTCAACTTTTTATTTTACATTAGAAGAGTTATTGGTGGCTGTAATCATTCCTCCTGCCCCTACTGGCAGTGAAGAGATCCTTTTCTAAACATATTCTAGTGTAAAAGATGGAGGGCAAAATAAAAAAAATGCAATCCAAAGTTTAACCAATGCTAATAAAGTCTATTAAGCCATGTTAGTAGGCTGCACATAGGAATGGCAATGTTGGTTGGTCCAGATTGACATTTCAACATGAGATTTTGTACAGATATACATGAAGTCCAGAGGACAAAGCCTACAAACGTTGCCGATTCTCTGACTTTTCCTCTAGCGGTTGTCATTTTTTATTTTTAGATTTTACATTAGAATCCCGTTAGTGAAGGATCTCTTCAAAGGAGTATTGACAGAAAGGAAGATTACAGCAACCATTAAGTCTTTCAAAAACCTTAATGTTCCAATTTATACAGTTGTCAGGGCCAAATCAAGCCTTCTTGAAAGGAGAGAAATGCAGTCAACCTCAAACTGTGAACATGCCATAGACTGCGGCAAGCACCAAAACCACTGAGTCTGCCGCACACGAGTGAAGTTCTTCCAACTATGAAGTCAGATGTTTAGTGGTTTAAAGTCCTTGTGGAAGTGATCCGTACCTCAGAGAAATCTTAATCCTCTACAAAACCGTCTGTCATGAGGTGTTGTTTACCACAACACAGAAGCCCAACATGTGTGGTAATGTTCGACAAACCTCTTTCCAGACTGTTCCCTGGCCTACTTTACTCATGCATCACGCCAATAAAATATTTTGATCCATTTAAAACTGTTCAGCAATGTCCATGTCCAATATCCAATTCTTCTCTTTCCATTGTTCCACTGTTGCCGAGTTTTGGCAGGAAAACGATCGACAGTTTTAATGAAGCAGTCTATGGGTTTTGGCAGCATGTATTTGATTGAAGGGTCAGGTCACCCAAGTGACACAAAGACATATCTATTTAAACAAACCCCGCTGAATAAGTTCAGTTTCATATGTTGAGCTTTTGAGCTTTTGTCTCTGAGATTTCCAATATAATGACGGTAAAAGGCATTTATTTTGTAATGCTGAGAGCATGAGAAGTACATTTTAAAAACTCTGACTTTGGTAATCCACAGACCTCACTTCACTGTTCTACCCTCTACAGAAGAAAAAGCCCATTGGACATTATGTTTAAATATGTATTTGAAATATGGATGAACTGACGCTTTACACTGCTGAAATAGGGGAGCTTACAGCAGATCAGTCACTAATTAATACAATTAGAGTCAAAACGATTAGTTCATTAAACAATTAGTTGATCAACAGGAAAAATAATCGTAAACTACATTTATTATCGATATTTTTCAGGTCACCTTGGGCTCTGTGAACTTTTGATTGGCATTTTTCACTATTTCTTTTATACATTTCATAGCCTAAATTAATCCAATTTATTACATTAGAGAAGCGACAATATGATACCATTTGTGATGTGTGAAGTTTATCCAACTAACATATTAATCAAAGATGTTTGGGTAGGAGCGCTTCCTGAAATCAAATAGTTGCTCGGCACCCTCGATTTGAAACAATTACAATCCCTTTTTTGTCATGGCATAGGCAACATATTGTTCATAGTTAAATCATTTAATTAAGTTTCAATAGAGGAGGATGGTGTTTGAACTTCACATGCACATCAGGTCAGTGAAGGATCTCTTCTAGAAGAGACATTTCTAATGAAAAAGTGGAAAAGAGCAACTCTTAAAAAAAGGTTCCACCTCATCAAAGCTTACGCCTCGCCTCGCCTCGCCTCGCCCGCCCAAACCAACCAAAACAATCTGCCGTCACCATGACAACTACACTGCTGTCTTCAGAAGTGGGCGACTGTGGGTGGTGGAACATTTCCGTAGATGTTACTCATAATATGATCCTCACATGGACATCCTGCTCACATCTTGAACTTTAGGGAGATTTTGTGTATCGCATTTATTAGACAGTGACGAGTTGTTGAGGCGGCAACACTATCAAGAAGTGAGAGTGACTTTATTATAAGTAATGGATTTAATGTAGTGAGGCGTTTTTCCCATTTTATTGGCTAAACAATAAATCAATTAATAGACAAGAAACTACAGCAGCGCTTTCGAGCTCAGCATGCTAACAATAACAATGCTAACATGCTGATGTTTAGCAGGAATAATGTTTAACATGTTCATCATCTTAGTTAGCATGCTAACATAAACAAAAGCACAGCAGAGGCTGATGGGGATGTCATTATGTTTGTATGTATTTGGTCATAAACCAAAGTATCTAGAGCAGGGGTGTCAAACATGCGGCCCGGGGGCCAAAACCGGCCCGCCAGAGGGTCCAATCCGGCCGGCGGGATGACTTTGCAAAGTGTAAAAATTAGTTGTTTTGATCATAAAGTAAAATACTGTTCCAGATACCCGTGACTAAATGTGTTGTGCCTTCGTAGATACACTGTGATCTGTACGTTGTAACACACATGTGTAAATGATAAACTGATAATATTGTTGAAATTGCTCCTTTGTTTCTTAAGAAATTTCAGGTTGTTCATAATTTTTTGTAAAAAGATCAAATTTGAACATTTTCAGAATGTATTTGTACTTTTTTGCACTAAAACGAAGGAAACATTGTGAGTTGTGGTTATTTACAGGTTATTGTGCTGTGATGTTACTGGTCCGGCCCACTTGAGATCAGATTGTGCTGCATGTGGCCACTGAACTAAAATGAGTTTGACACCCCTGATCTAGAGGAAGAAGCACGGGGTCACCAAAGTAAGTAAAATTCATCATCATTTGAGCATGAATGTCTGGACAAACATTCATGGCAATCCATCAAATAACTGTTACGATTTTTCCATCTGGACCATAGTCATCGACAGAGCATCCCAAGAATTAAATAAATTGAATAGAAATCACCAACATGAGGATTAATAGAGGTGCAACGACAACTCAATCAGGTTTAGCAGAAAAATAATCAGCAAATATTTTAATAATTCATTAATAAATAATTTTCAGCCTCTAAAATATGACAATTTCCTGCTTTTCTCTGTTTTTCTATTATTGTACATTGAATATTTAAGGGTATTTAAGTGTGGGTCTGACAAATAAAGATTTAAGAAGACATGACCATGTAAATGGACATTTTTTCCCACTTTTCTGACACTTTATAAACCAAACAATTAAGAAGATAATCACTTAAACCAATATGAAAATAATCGCTAGTGACAGCGCTCATCATTGCTGTTCTTTTAAAAAGCCCACTTTTGACAAGTTATTTTGTATTACTGCAACTTGCACTCTGACTGGTAGAATATTGTTTTTATTACTGCATTAAAAACTGTCTACAAGTTGTCATTCTGTACAGGTGTCGTCGTGACAGACTGACTTACTGGTCCCGTGAGGACATTGAGATTTGAACCCTCGATACTTTCTCGGTTGTATTTAATTCAGTTTCTGTTTGTCTCAAACTGCCATTCATCTCCAGGAGAACGTGACTGCTGTCTCTAAAACCATGGTGAAGAAAACACAAACATCTCAAACAGTGGGAGAGATGGGGGGGAAAGCTCAGCGAAGCGGGGAGCCTGAACGGTGGATGTTGTTGCTCTAAACCAGATGTGCCGACAAATCAGCCAACTGCTGTTTTCAACAACTCCTAAACAATAAAGTCAAAGTTACATTACATCTGCGGGCTACCTTTCACTGGTGTTTTACATACAACGTTGTTTTACATAATCCTACTAACCCTAAATACGAATCATTATACTGGACATTGGATAATGGATGCTGGCATTGGTCAATTACACGGTAATTGACTCAGATAATTGTATACTGTAGATCAGGGGTGTCAAACATACGTCTTTGCTGTCAAGATCTTCTGTGATACCCTCATCTCCAAATGTCTCAGTCAAAAAAGAGAAACGTGGACAGAGTGCAGAATATTCCTGGAAAAAAGGACCACATCCTATTTTATCACTGAGATAACTGGAACACCCGTGTGCTTGGTGTGTTCCCAGCTAGTTTCTGTGTTCAAAGAATACAATATTCGGCGCCACCATCAGCCTCAAAGCTGTACTCTGAAGGTGAGTTTGTAAAAACATGTATGCTGAAGGCGGCAGAAATCGTGTGCCCTGAGAAGAGACAGGCTTTTGCTAACATTAGCCTAACGAGGAATACTGTGACAGATAGGATTAGAGTTAAACAGCCAAAAGAAGAATAACGTGAAATCATTTGTAGCATTTTCAGTTGCAATTGATGAGAGCACTGACATTACGGATGTTGCTGAACTGGCCATATTTATTCGTGGTGTTGATGACACTTTAGCGGTCACAGAGGAGTTCCTTGAGTTGGTACCTATGATGGACACCACTACAGCGAATTACATTTTTAGCGCTGTCGTTGAAGCGCTGGAGCGGGTCGGAGTGGACTGGAGCCGTGCTGTCAGTGTGGCTACAGACGGCGCACCATCAATGATCGGGAGAAAAACAGGTGTTGTGACTAAATTCAGAGAGAAAGTACAGGCTGCTAATGGAGGAAATAGTTTTTGGACATTCCACTGTATTTTGCATTTGTTTGGGACCACCTACCTGCGTGAACAAGTGTTCTCTGTAATGAACATCACCAAAACAAAGCTGCACTCAAGACTCACAAGCACTTGAATGAGATTCTTAAATGAGCTGCTACTCAGGATTGTAGGCCTGATATTGACGCACTTGTGAGGGCTAAACGATGCCAAGTTTAAGGGGGTAATTAATCAGTGACTTTTGTTGTTTATACAATGTATAAATTGCATATGTTCAAGGGAAGTAAGGCAAGGTAACTTATCCTCTGGTCTTTATGTTTCTAGTTTATTGTAGAAAGACCTTAAAATAGGGTGTATCATCCAAAAACCTCCACTAATGATTTAAACATGGATAAATGGTGTCGTTAAGTATGGGTTATTATGCTATGATTTTACTAGTCCGGCCCACTTGAGATCAAACTGGGCTGTATGTGGCCCCTGAACTAAGATGAGTTTGACACCCCTGCTGTAGATGGAATAATAAATGTTGCAAGAGAGAGCAACAATATTTAAAACACACTTATAAGACAGTAAATAGTATTTCCAACCATCCCAAGACTTAAGTAAAATAAACAATACCACATTGTAATAACATTCAAAACCGTAGTTAAGTAAAAGCACATGAGGATCATCAAAATATACCAACAGCAGCATAAGTAAAAGTATTAGGGCTTTTTATGCATAATATATATTATATCACTGGATTATGATTAGTGATCCATTAACGTGGAAGCATCATTCATTTATGTTGCAGCTGCTCATTTGAATTACTACTTTTATTTTAGTTTATTCCATAATAAAACATCATAGTTTATTTATATTTTATATTAATAACCTGATTTTGCAAAGTCACCATTAACTTTTGCTTGTCAAATAAATGTAGTGGAGTAGAACTATAAAGTACCAGAAAATGGAAATAGTAAAGTATAGTTTTGAGCAACATGTACTTAAACTTAAACTTAATAAAAGTACTTGAGTAAAATGTAACTAGTTAGCCTACATTCCACCACTGGGGATATCCATACACATATGTTGTGCACATCTATTCTAACAGATCAATGCCGAGGGAGACCAAGGATTATAGTAAATAAAACAAATGTTGTCCATTAGCCTAAAACATCAGCGTTAAACAAGCAAGTAATTTCTTAGCACTTACAGAATAAGACGTGTTGGTCTTTGTTAACTCAACTGGAGAAGAAGAAGAATCCTCCATCAACAAGGTGACCACAAAAAGAGTTAAATCCAAAAGCATTACACGTAATCCATATCAATGGAGTACACGGTCTGTTGCAAAAAGAAGGAAAAAATATATAGAAGTAAACAATGAATTTATCTTAAGCAGAACAAATGTGTAATGTTTGTTGGTGTAGCCAACAGTAGCTGATATGTGCATGGGTCATCTGCCTGCCTGCAGGAAGTCTGTAAAATAAAGGAGCCAAAATCAATACCGGTAATAAGCCATCAACTGAACAAAAGAGGTCAGTGCTTCCAGACATTGAGGGATTAGAGCTGGCATGCTTGTCTGGGTACTGCGGTCTGAACGCTGCTGTCCTACACTTGGATGGAAGTTTTACTACCAAACATGTCTAACGTTCTGTATAATCTACTGTCTCCATGAGTTAACGGCGAAGACTTTTAACAGATAGCCTATTTATTTTATTAGTTTACTTCTTTTTTTTAATAGATTTTTGCACATTGTCAAGTACAGACATTAAAGGTTATGACCACTTTAAAAGAGCTTTTAAAATGTATTTGATTTAATCTTTCATTAAATCATAAAAAAGTACTTGCCTTGTTTCTTTTTAATGACATTTACAAAATCCATATTGCTACTTCTAGGGATTTAATCACATTTTGGACACATTTATGGTTGCAATATTGCAGCCGCATATTGCTTCCACCATGACAAAGCATTATGCTGCAGTATAATATCATTTCTTTTTTAAAGGGTGTTATTTCATTTGGAAATAAACAATTGGTTAAATGAGTGTACTTTGTGTTTTTTGACATGAAGACAGGAGTTAAAAGTCATCCAATAACAAGGTTTGGTATAGTCAAAACTATTTATGACAAAAAAACATGGAAAGAAAATGTGTTTTTACAACATCCACTGACCTTTGGTTTAACTTACAACCCGCATAACATTAAAACACATAACTCTTGTGTTCCCGAAGAGAAGTCATTGAAAGTACGAGGTCCCGTGTTAAATAAAAATCTGTCGTAAATATTCTATTCATGTTCGCAGGTCAGAGGTAAAGCTGACATGGATACCCTCTTCTTCGTGCCTTTGATCTGTTTTCTTAGGAGGCTGCCCCAAAGGAATTCTTAGAAAGCTAATCTTTGGCCCACTGATTGATGTTTCTGGTACCGACAAACATAAAAAAGCTTTTGGGAAATCCTCTGTGCTTGTTTGCCAGTGCTTAACACTTATGTAACTTTAAGAAGAAATCCCCGTCTTTCACTGTAAAGGGATGTTATTATACCTCAGGGGTTTATCTGGAGGCAGGGAGATAAGTAAATCAGGGCTTTTTTTATACCAGTTTTCCTCTCTTGGAATCTGAGGATGTTAAATGTTACCTCAGAGTATCATCAGTTTACTTCATGTTCCTAAAAGGAACACTTGGGATCTTATTTCCATGCATTGGTCATGAGACTCATGTGTATAACGCCTATCATACTTCCCAATGAGTTCTTTATCAACGCAGCTAATAATGGAGAGGCGTAGAATATCACCAACAGCTCAGTCAGTGCTACAATTTTGTTAAAAATGTACCAGCATTAATTGTAGTTATTTATCAAACCAAACATATGCTGATTCCAGGTACTCTGCTTTACTGTATAACATCATTATAACATTCAATATAATACTGAGAGTCTCACAATATGTAACTACTCAAGTACATATTTATTTGTTTTACCATTTTAGACGGCATTTGAAACTTAACTTGTCAAAATCAGCTCAATCACTGCAGAAATCTGAACGGGTCATCAGTTAAAATGGATTAGTAGAGGCAGAACGGCATGTTCTCATTGGGCTTGTTGTCACGTGACTGATGTCGAGATAGTGGGAACAACTGGAGACCAAATGCACAATTTACGCTAAAGTTTTCTATTTTACACCAGACTTGTTTCCACTTGTTTTGAAGTAATCCAGTCAGTGATTTCTCATCAAAGCCCCTTTGTTGACTTGATTCAATCAAAACTCTCTGGGAGGCTGCTGTTTCCATTTTATTTAAATATTTGGTTTCCAGGGAAACCTCTAACAGAGCATGAGTACAAATGTGTTTTAAACTTGCTGACAAAGTCCTCTTACTCTGCATTTTTGGCTAATACGTAAACTTTTAGTCTAACAATAATACTTGTGCATGTTTTGGCTGAGAATAACACTATTGTAGCAGATGATGCTGAGCTCTTTGTGCTGTTCAAATAAGTCATCCATGGCTGGATGCCAGCAGTAGCAGAGTTTATTCTGCAAGACTTCTTATCCCACATGAAGTATTCATTGGTATTGTATAGCAGATGTGTATTTTGGCACTGAAATGAACGACTGTAGTTTATAACTTTTGATGCAACACCAGACGTTTACCTTTTAGAGGCAATAAATTAGGGCACACAAAGCGAGAAGTGTAAACAAAGTTTTTTTTTAAAGGAAGCCGAGGCCTCATTACAAAAACAATCTTAAGAATCAGATTGTTGTAGGATTAGATAATCACTACAGAAGGATCAAGCGTGAGACAATTTTGATGGATTACTGGATAGTTTCTCTTTATTTCAGGATTTTGTGCGATTGTTTTGGGTTGGGGTAAATTAAATTCCTTTGACTGGTGTTCATCCTCTCAAGTAATAACAATTACTATAATAATGTTGCTTGTCCAAAACTTGTCCATCAATAGATTTTGGTCACCATTATGCACAAAACCTTTCATAGACAATAGCATGCTGGAGAAGGATAAATAACAGGGATTTTTCACAACCTGGCAACCCAAAAGGGTATCCCATTAATGGCTGATAACTGATCTAAAGCAACAGTAAATTGATATTAAGGCAATGTTCTACAATTTATAATCCCTTATAAAAAAGGTGCCTTATTTGGGATAGTGATGGAGGTTAATATGCAAGATACAATGTGTACTTGATTTAGTGATTTAGTCAGCCTCTTTAGTAATACACTGCAATAAAAACAGTGTGTGAGGTTGTCGATATGTTCCAATAGGTGACCGCTTGTAAGTAATGTTGTACCAGCTGTTTTACAAGGTTGTTTTACAATCTTAAAAACACTTTATTAAATGGTATATATGCACTAATTTGTTTTGTTTGTCCACCGCAACACCTGGACAGAAGGTTTTCTAGCCCACTGTAGACATTTATCAATCTACTGGTATATATCTCTCTCTGTCTGGATGTCCTGTAGCAACCTCATTAACTGTGTAATGGATATAAAAGCTCAAACTATAAACATTCGCCTCTTTTCTCCAGGAGTCTTTCCAAAAAGAACAAGGAGGACCCGGGAGGCCCTGCAAGATCTCAGACAGTCAGGAAGTTGTTGAACAAGACTACTTGATCCAAGAGAACACTAATAAAACATAATCCGATCGCCGAAGGTAATTTATTTCAGAAGATGACGACTATTGTGGAGATAACGATATGGCTAATTTAAAGAATATGTGAATTCTACGAAGATTATTTGCAGGTCATTACTCTTAAAATGTAAATTATTCAGATAATTCAATCAAATTTAAATTCCTCCGTTATTTGATTCCTGCAAAACACTATTGATCGGAGGCTCAATCTGATTCTGCAAAGCAATTACCACATTATTTGACAGATGCTAACAGAGTGGAAAGAGGAAACAAGCAGATCGTGTCATGCGGTAGAGGCAAGTCTCATTGACCTAAATTAAACTGCACTGACATGCTTTAAAACACCCAACCAGTAATGTGGCGTTCTTGACCCATAGCATTAATTTGCCATCTGTCTCCAGATACTTTAATTACTAACATTACAGTCACACATATGTGACCATGAGGATCATGAAATAAGGTTAACAGTTAGTTTGTTTAATAAGTTTTGCTTCACAGCATGAGACATCAGACGTCTGTGAAACGTCCAGCAGGAGCTTCATTATTTAGCTTTTTGTACTTTAGTTTTAATGAGTAATTATTATTTAATTAACTGAATGTCTGGGATACTGTGGAAGAAGAAATGTGTGTAGTTAAGTTTCACAATTACATGTGTTATACAAATTTCCCAAAGATAAATTAAATGGTTTTAACACAAGACTTGTGAACTACCTTATACTGTAGCACAGGCCCCTGCCACATCACAGTGGTTCATTCTGTGCAAAGTACAAGAGAAGCGTGTCTGTCTTTTTAATTATGTATTGACAAGACCCGAGGGAGTGACCTCATTTTGATTCGAACCAGTATTTAGTCAGCCAATCAGTGTCACAGTGCGTTGAAGAGCTATGGACTGGAGGCCTTGAGGTGCGTCTCCTCTCCTCTCTCGTCCTTTCAGCAGGAGCGCATGCTGCGGGATTTCCTGCCGGTGACGCGAGTCCTTGCAGGGTCGGGAAATATTACGTTCAGGGAGCTTTGCGATTTATGAATGTTGATTCACGATATACAATGATACTATACAACACTGGAGGTGTATATGTCATGATTCTCGTATCAATAAATCTTGATTATCGGTTGATTTTCACACGTACACAAATAGCACAACAGCCGAGGGGTTTTCATTGTCTTGAGTCATGCTACAAAACTCCAGCCACATCTCAATTGGATGAAGTTCAAGCAGTAAAACAGCATCCAGGACACAGAAATGGAAACTGTGGCTCCTGTAAAATCCACTTGGAATTGTTTGCAGCTTGAACCACCACGAACTCCCAACATATTAAGACTTGGTTGTGGATTTGTTGACTCAACTTCTGTAGTTGCTGGTTTTCTCTAGACACATTAATGTCCAACACTATTCTGATAGTGAGGCTGTTTTTAGTTGAGTGCAGTGCTTCCTGGCACTACAGTGTTCTATGCTTTTAAAGACAAGGTCTTGGAATATAACTTTTAGAAGTATGAAGACTAAATAAACAGAGGAACTGCAGGTGTTCCTTCTAATCCCCTTTTGACTGACTGCCAACAAACATAGGAGACCAGGCATGCTATTACGGTTATTATGAAAATACGTCTTCATCTCAAGGGGGACAAGGGCAACTTACGTCAGCCATGACAGTGCAATTAATGTTTAGATAACAGAGGATACTTAAAGCTGAAGTAGGAAATATTATTCCATTATAGTTTTGGTTGAAATAACACGTTTTGACCTTTACAAGTCATTTACAATATTAAAAATGAGGGTCCCTTTACAGAAATGTGTTTGCGACATAACTAGCCAATCTCAGCCGTAAAAACGGTACTTTGTGTTTTGGTTTGGCAGCGTGCGCGGAGCAGTTGTGTCAAGTTAATAGCGATGGCAACGTGCGTTAAATTTCTAATACCACCTTTGCCTATAACGCCGTTAAGTGCCCAACAAGGTAAAATGAGGAAGACCTTGGAGGAGGAGAGAGACTACAATCCAATTGCCAATCCATCTTGTGGATGTTGGGATATTTCACTGAATAGGTGAAAATTTGATCTCGTTGGCGCTACAGGAAAAGTCAGCGAATCATCAAGGCATCCTCTGTGTACTGTGAATCCTTGTAAAGAAATGTAAGGCAATCCATCAAGTAGTTGTTGAGATGATTCAGTCTGGACCAAAGTGGTGGACGAACACCCAACACATCATCCACATTCCTCTCCTACAAAAAACCTGTTCCTTCCTGCAGATCAACTCATTTGAAATGAATACACTTCATTAACTTTATAAGCACAGTCCAGCCACGATCTTTCAAACAGCCACATATCTGGGGAATGAGATGAGTGTCCCAGCTTCTCGTCTGGTTAAAGTTGCATTACGCAAAGTCTTCAAAATGGTGACATCATCAGCTGTTGCTACTGGATATATGACTATATGAGTAACTCCTGTCAGACCTTAATCTCTGGGAAGACAAAAAGTGTGAAAGAAAAGTACAAGAAAATACCAAAATCTTGCCTGTTTTTTTAAAATATAAATCATCATCGGTAACGTCAAAACGCAAAAAACAAATTCCATAATTATCTATATTATACATTAATAATTACAACTCTTGAAAAAGGGACATTTGGTGTCAATTCAACCAAACCTTAATTAATAGTTTAATATCATTGTAAAATAATAAAATAAACATCGTTTGTTGCAGCCCTAAACTAAATGTACAATTCATTTTGGATTAGAGAGTAAACTTTTTATTCAAGAGAGCAGACGTTGTGAAGAATCTGCCGAGATTAGTTCAACATTTATAGACGAGACAAATTCATGTACAACAGTTGACCTTTACCCTTTACAGAGATTGTCTGAAAGTCTGAAATAAATATCTACAAATAAAGATAAATAAATACCTCTATGCTGACACTGGATCAAAATTCCTGTAACCCCACATAGGCACAAAGCCGCAGTACGTTTCCATGAAACCAAACAACACATTCATTACTTTGGTTGTTTAGTCTGAGGACACCGCTTGCATCAGTGCTTAATGTCTGACTTTAAAGAGAGCAATCCAAAAGTGGTGAGGTGTTCAGGCTTTTTCCGCCGCCGTCATTCTCAGGGTCTGGTTTATGTACGTATTACCGCTTTGTAATTTAAGGAGAACCGCACTGATTTGTGTGCGGATGCTTTCACTTATTGACCAGTAAAATGATTTAGACTTTTGGCTATCTCCGGCTTAAGTTGACTCCCTGCAGGGCCTAAGCATCAGGGACGTTTTTGTTAAATGTATTTTTCAGATGTTTTTTTAAAGAAAAATGATTTATAAGTAGCAAACAACTTTGAAAATTAGCTTAATGCGTAGGTTGTGTCCAATAGCGAGTCGAAAAAGATAAGAGTGTGAGCGTGTGTGTGACGGTGAGTTAGCAGTAACGTTATAGCAGTTAAGTGTGTGTACAGTTTAGGTTATCAAGGCCCAAGCCAATTTCTGTTCTCGCCAATTGCTTCGCCACCTTCTGATAAAAGTGAAGGTGCAACTGCCCAGGCTCACTTAAGGTGGACTGACTTTTAAGGTGGACTAGCTTAAGACTAGTCCAACTTTTGCCCACAAAGACATTTGTCCGACGGTACTAACAACTTTTCTGGCAGGAACCCTGTGTGGGTCCACGTTTTGTTAGAGAAGCACACAAGGACAACTCATATCACAGGTTTGCATGAGTACTAAAGAGGAATTTCCACTCTTGTTAGCAGTTCCAGCTCCAAAAGGTGCCAGAAACCCATCTTTTCTTGTGTGTGAACTATGATACGAAAGCCAAATGAGACACATAAATGCATGGACCATATGCTCCAAACAGTATTCTAAGTATCCTCCAAACGAGAGAACAACACTGGAACATCTCTGTGGAGATTAATTTATCAACACAGGAGGTGAACCAGATAGACGTGTGCAGCAGGAGTGTGTCATCTGTTCCACTCAGCAGTAGTCCAGATTTGAGTGTTGGAAAGAGGATGAAAATGTTTATCCCATGCCTGCTCCACTGTGAAAGCTTACTAACATCTTGTCTTCCAGAAACAAAACACATGAGCATTTTCTTACAAAAGTGTTTCGAAATGAAAACCTTGAACTTCTAATGGGAAACGGCTATGGTTAAGGCACAAACAATGTTTTTTAAATAAATAAAAACTAGTATAACACAATACAATTCAATAAAAAAGGCACAAACTACAGCCTCCAAAGAAACCATAAAGTTGAATCAACACCTTTCTGAAATAGGTGAATAATTATAACCTTATAAAAAGGTAGTCACTCACAATTACCCAGAGCCAAAAGTGACACCTTCACAATGCTTGTGTTGTCCATCCAGTCAACAGTCCAAACCTCAACATTATTTTAAAAACAAATTAATTAAAATAATTAAAAAGGAGAAGTAGCTAATATTAAAGTAAAGTATAAATAAAGTAAAACATAGAAATAATGTGAAGTAACTTAGTAACTACAGCTGTCAGATAAATGTAGTGAAGCAAAAAGTACAATATGTGTACAGTAGAAGTATAAAGTAGCATTGGAGATACAGTAAAGTACATAAGTATTGTAACTATATTTGAAGGTATGTAGGTAAAGATCCAGCATCATGCTAGCACATACCACCTGTAATGTTATGCTAGCACATACCACCTGTAATGTTATGCTAGCACATACCACCTGTAATGTTATGCTAGCACATACCACCTGTAATGTTATGCTAGCACATACCACCTGTAATGTTATGCTAGCACATACCACCTGTAATGTTATGCTAGCACACAAACTAAACTAAACAGCGCGCAAAGAAAAGCTGAAAATACTTAGCTTGGTGAAGCTACGCAGGGGTCTCCAGTGGCGGCAGGAAAACTCAGGTAACGTTATCCGCTATGAAGTGCGTTATGGCGGCCGAAGCTAAGCTAACTACGTTATGCTAATAGCCCGCGAAAAAACTGGGCTAACGACACTGCGGCCCATGAAGACGATTACTCCATCTTTAAACTGTCAGGGATGTTGAACTGTTGGCGGCTAATGGAGCTTTCCAATTAACTAATATATTCAAGTGGCTGCACTTCACTCTTCAGGTGAGTATAACGTCCATACAGGTGAGACTCGAGGATTAAATAAACCGCGCCATTGAGAAGGGTGCGTTCGATTTATGTTCCAGTCTGTGGGGTATGGAATCATGTGTGAATCAGTGTAACACCGCACTGGGTAATAAATCTATATTTATATTTATTAATACTAATTATTTTACATTTACTAAGATATTAATTATTATTATTATTATTATTATATTATTATTATTTTTATTTCCAGTGGTGGAAGAAATACTCAGATCTCTTAAAAGGAAATTATTTATTACAAATAATAGCTGCTTTTAAAATTCTACTTAAGTAAAGGTACATATTTATTATCTGAACAATGTACTTTAAGGTTTCAAAAGTAAATGCACCTTATAATTGGATTATTAATGATGTTGCATTGTTATTATTACTTACATATGTTGGCCTACCGACACACATGAATAAATTGTGTGCAGGTTGAGCAGCATTGTAATGTTGATGTTCATATGTTTTGTATATGAAGTCTGAATCTACACAGCAACTAGCAATTTTAGATGTTAAATAAATTAGGTGGAGTAAAAAGTAAAAAATGTAACTTACTTTATTTGTTGTTTCTATAAACCCCGTGTTGATTCTCTTGTTATCTTTGTTCATTATTTAACAGATTTTTTCATTTCAATATAAAGCAGATTGTATTGCATTGCATTTTATTAAATGTTATAAATGGAAATGATTGATTAAATATACATAAAGAGTTTTGGGCTGCACAGGGTTGCAAAAAAAAAAAGAGAAAAGTTATATTTTCCATTGCCAAAAGAGTGAGGTCATGAGAAAATCTTATTCTGAACAAATGTCAACTTGTGCTCATCGACCACATCCTGTAAGGTAACCACTATTCTGTCAGTTTCCTTCCTCAACACTCCTCTGCACTCTGCGTCTGACCAAATCCAATAATGCAAAAAAGGAACATAATTATTCTATTTTACCCCAAAAGTTCAGTTCATGTGTTATACAATATTTCCTTTGTACATTTAAGAAGTTGAAGGAAACACTTTAATCTCTCTTTTAAATGAGCCAGTCAGCACTCGGCTGTGTACAATGCACAGCGTTGTGTTGAGGGTCAAACTGCCCACTTGAAATAGTTCACGACCAGTAATTGAAGGTCTTTATTTAGTTCGTCTGAAATTGCAGATTACTGTAAATGACTAAATGACTCAGCCCATAAAGGAACAATGATCCCCGTTTCCCTGGTTCTTAGTTCTAGTTTAGCGTGTAACTACATTCAGAGCAGGGCCATTCATTAAGGGATCCACAGCACCCTCTCGTGAGCAAAGGTGGGAAGTAACTTACAATTATGAGGTACTTGCACTTTACTCAGAAGTTTTATTCAGAGGTAAAATTATCCAATATTTCACAAAAACACTAAAGATTAGAGAAAACTCCAAAAAATGAATATACATGTATGTATAAGAGCTTCCAAACTTCGCATTCATCATCTCAAATGTATATTGTAACCCTTAGGAGGGGCTTGACCCCAAGGGTGGGAACCACTTACTACCTAAATGTGTTTAAAACTAGCTCCACCTCAAGCAGTAACACACTGCTTATATATGTATGAAACGAGGACTTTTGGATGTGTAATGGAATATTTTTAGATTGTTGCACTGGTACGCTTATATAATATAAAGAAATAAGTTTAAAGCAATCAAGCTGAAACCAGCAAACTTTATTACATACTGCATGTCTTTTTTATAATACATCAATATTATCAACATCAGAATATATATATATATATATATATATATATATATATATATATATATATATGGCTCTGATTTTTAAAGGTAATATAAATCACTCAATGAAATACCCTGTTTGGACAAACAAACAATACAAAGTGCACAAATAAAGTTGGTTCAAGTCAACTGCATCACATGTACAGAACTGCTGTTTTGTTTTTAGAAAAACAAAAACAAATGAAAGCTTACATTCATAAAACCTTGGGAGGGTTTGTATCATGGGACTATTAATTATCTCCTCTGGTGCTTACAGAAGTAGTGACCCATGCATCATATTAAAATGGCACACACACACGCACACACGCGCCGTACAAACTGAAATATAAACATATTTGGCACCATATTTTAGCATAGAACATAAAGTATAACTTGCAAATACAACAATGTTAGTATACAGAGGTAATATTTGATTTTGGCACATTACAAGAACACTCATCCTACTTGTTACACGCTCAGTTTTTTCAAAGTCAGGACTAAAAACCCACTTATAGCATGAAATACTCAAACATTAAAATGGTCTTTCTAAAACACCTCACGTAGCCAGTTAGCTTCATGAACCTTCCTGGCTACAGAGTCCTATGTTAGTGATATTATCAAGTATGCTTAATGACAAGGAAAGCACCATTTTCTTTCTTTGAAAAGTTCAAAATGGGTTGCAGTTCTTCAGCGCGGTAATGGGTAATGTAAACAAATAAGTCGAGTATGACCTCTGTAAACCCTTAAAGCCGAGGTCGTCAAATCTAACAGACATAATCATATATTGCACTCTAGAAGGAATCATAAGTCCTTACTGCACAGAGGTCGTCCTGGCCTGTTCAAACCATCTTGACAAACAAAAGGTGGTATATAGATATAGAATTAATAAGGTATTCAGTAATACTATGTTTATTATAACATCTTGTGTATATTAACATTGATATATAGATTATTTTAACATTATGATATGAACAATACATATTTATAAATTGCTATGAATATAGGCAGCTGCTTCCGTTGAACAGACGCAGCGGCAGGTATAACATAATAACTATTCTATGATTATCTTCTTCCAAACAAATACAAATAAATGCTTTCACACGTGGCTCACAGAGCAAACCAAGGTGAAACTCCATAGTGAAAATGAATTGAAGCCTCCCATGCACAGAGAGGTTTCAATACAGGTCGAGACTGGTTTTCAAACAGGCCAGCGTGAACCTTAAGAACCTCAGCATGCATGCTAAGTAAGTAGAACAGCAATCTCTGGTGGACACGTAGAAAAAGTACATGTTTGAACAGATATAATGTAGATTTCTATGGTGCCTTATTGGAAATTGGTGAGAGCACATTTAAAATCTTAGTTATCTGGAGCTGCACTGAACATCAATCTGCAATAAATAATGTCAATAATGGCCCGTGACCTACAACAAAATATTACAATCTCCGGCTTTCATTTCTTATTTCAGCCTCTCAGCCTCCACATACATTGAACTCATGTATATTTGCACCGACATAATATATATATTATATATATATATATATTAGATTCACATCAGTATTCTATCTTAAGAGCAGCAGAAACACATATGCACTGTATACTTGTATGGACAGAAAACAAGGAACGAACAATTCCTTCTTTTTGTGGAATCTGTGTTAACCTCAGTCTGTGGTGGGGGCACAGTACTATGTGTTGAGATGTGAGCTAGTGAGCATATCCTGGGAGAAAACTCCAGCTATGTATGTTTGTCAGAGTGGTATGCCTCAGGCTTGACTGGCAAGCTGCCCTGACTCCTTGGTAACTCCACTGTATCTTCCACAGATGTACCAAACCACCAATCAGAACCACCAACCCCTAATAGGAACAAATACGCAACACTAACTTTACATGTAAATAGCCTGGTTCCAAAGACATGCAGGCAATGTCCACCATCACGGATGGCTAATTCACTAACAAGTTTAACAACAAACGAGGAAACCTTTCATAAAGCTCAGTCAAAATAAGGAGCCATTTTATACTTAAAAACGCCAGCGGCATGCACTTTGCGCAAAAAAAAAGGCAAACAAACGCCTGTAATCTTATTCATAACATAACTCCACGTTTGTCTATGCAAATTCACTCGACACTGGAATTGAGAAGCTCACAATATCCACAATCTGCAAGAAAAAGCAAAAACTGCACCAAGCCATGCTCTAACTCTATTATAAATCATCAGAATGATCACATGAACTATCTGTAGTCTACAATCCTCCAATGCTCTAACACACTCTGCATGTTCTGTAACGTCTCTCCAAACGTAGGAGATGAAAAGAAGAAGATGCTTTCCACTCCATCATAACTGTTCACTTTGACATCTCAGCTTCTTCTCAACACTGCACTGACCAACCTGCGCTGGCGCTCGCGTCTGTGTGCTTTAACTGAAAACGTATGTGCACAACTGAAGTGACTTTTTATCCACCGTGGGACAGGTGTTGTGACGTCGAAAGAAAAAAAGGTTTTGCACCCGAAATGTACAGCAATGACGGTAGTACTCGCATGGAGATCACCTGGATATGACAATGCCAGTGCCGTCTGGACGGAGCAGACTGCAGCCACATGTAGCATACAGTTGCAAGCATGTTTGTCTCCCTAAAGCTGCAGGGGACAGTGAGATGCCTGAACAGAGCCCTAAAGGGACCACGACTGAGCCAAAATTAAGCCTTAAATGGTCAAAGAGCTGCCTGGTTGCCAAACTGTACCACCCGGTGAGGCCGCCTAGAGGCCGGTGAGGTCCACGATCGCCTTGATGAAGATGGTGTCGTCGCGGATGTATGAGTTCTTGGCATCGAGCTTGGAGAGCGGGCAGAAGAGCGGACAGCCGCTGGCGATGTTCATCTCGCTCACCGGTCGCTGGAAGGAAGATGACGTGACATCGGGTCGAAAGGCGTCGATGATGTGCTCCCTGTTGCTCTGGTCCAGCAGCATCAGAGTTACCTGGAAGTAAGACAAATGAGAGAGATGTTACACGCAGCGAAACAGCAGTCTGTTACCAAACAAAATATCTTTCTTTGTCTTTTACCTTCTGGTTGAAAGGCCATTTGAGCAGAGCGTCGCTCAGTCCCCTCATCACCACAAAGAACAAGGACAAGTGGCTGCCACGCCCTGTCCCATCTCCATTCAGATAGATCCGCAGACACATCTTATAGCCGTACTTACTGGTATAGAAGGCTGGAAGCAACAAAGGGAAAAGAAATTCAGCTTTCTACGGGTCGGATTCAGATTGGGTCCAGAATGAAGCTTTCTACTCTGTAATAATAGACTTTACCTGGTGAAAACATGGCAGGGGCTCGACCTGCGATGGCATCCTGTCTCTTTTTGGCAAAATCAGAGATCCTCCAGACAAAGACGCCATCAAAGGTTGTGGCTGACATTTCCCTCAGTCGGCCCTCCATCTCAGCCACCGTTAAGTCCTTCAGCCCCACTGTCCTCTCCAGCTGTCGCACCTGGAAAACACACACACACACACACATTGTGCTTTAACATATACTGTATTTTTATTTTACAGTTGCTCAGAAAGGCCACCACTTTGCATGCGAGTTGTACGTGTTAAGGACAGTTTTATGGGGAAAACATTGCAATTCTTGAGTTTATTTGTCAATATTTCAATACAACACAAATATCTGTATATGAATGATGAATGATGAATGGAGGAGCGTGTCGGTGCTCCAGGAATATAGAACTATGTTGATGAACCTGGTAATGAGGGTCTAAGTTTTGGAACTACCATCCCATATTGGTGGATGTAAACAGGAAGTGTAATGCCACTATGGATTCATTGAGTAGCAACGTGGGCTACAACTTAAATCGTGTGTTTTTAGCCCATTTTTGTTAACATTTTGGCAAAATGGCATCATGAGAAGTGTGCCGAATGACCTATTAGCAGTTCCTGTGTACAATGTACCCATGGATGTACAGACAACTATCACTGCATTACTTTGATACTGAATAAAACTTAAAAACGTGAAGATTCTCAGGCAAGTTCTGAAGTTATAAGGAACAAGCAGATTCATAGATGTTTATTTGTAATGATCAGAGATAATGTGGAAGTAAAACGGAATCTAAAACTATGTGAATCATCATACTATCCATCTACATGATGACTTCCAGAAGTGATTTTGTTATGTAAACTCGCAGTTCCAGTCCTACCTTGTTACTCAGAGCCTCGATCTTGTCCTGGTCCAGTTTGTGCTGACGGTTGCTGGCTTCCATGGTGGTGGCAAACCGCTCCACCTCTCTGTTCAGGACACACACCACATTTTCAAACGTGCCGGATTTAACTTCGAGCTCCGTACACCTGCGACCCAGCTCCACCACTTTGGTCTTCTCGCTGTGGAGCTGGAGCTCCAGCGCCGCACCCACCGAGCTGGGCAGGGGCGTGAAGGAGGTAGACACAGACAGAGTGGGAGCCAGGGTGGGAGGTGGAAGGAGAGGAGCTGAAGCGGGTGGACCGGGGGGGCCGGAGCTGGAGGATGAGGAGGAGGCGGCGGCGGCGGCTCCCTGCACGGGAGGCCCAGAGGAGGTGGTGCTAAGCTGAGAGACTCTGGCCTCAAGCTCCCTGAGGGAATGTTGCAATTCCACCAGTTTATGTCCGGCTACTTCCAATCCCTGGGGCTGCAGGCCCTCCATGCTCACTTTCATGCCCATAATGTAGTGCAGCAACAGATTGAGGTGCTCGTAGGCATAGGTGCGCTCATGGTCATGAATCTTTTCCTTTTCCACCTACAAAAAGGGAGGCGACAGGAGGAAAGTTAAATAGAAGTACATGCATGCAGTCGGATAGTTTATTTGGACTGGGGGGGTCCAGGGCTGCAATTGGCGATTATTTTCATTATCGATTCATTTGCTGATTGTCTTCTAGATTAATTATTTGGTCTATAAAATGTCAGAAAATTGTGAAAAGGTTTCTCAGAGTCTGAGGTGATGTTATTCAACTTCTTGTTTTGTCAGTCGCAAACCCAAGATATTCAGATAATAACATATAAAACAGAGAAAAGCAGGAAATCTCCATATTTGAGAGGCTGAGAACAGCATTTTCTGGCATTATTGCATGAAAAATGTGTGTGTGTGTGTGTGTGTGTGTGTGTATAAAAGTTATTATCAATCAGGCTACTTACAGACATATCACATCCCACGACATGAAATCGACACGGAGTTCTGAATTTGCTGCAGAACTTAATGTGATCCACATACTGAAAAATAAACATTAAAAATGAGAAATGTTAGCATAGGAGCTACTAGTAGCTACTAGTAGCTACTAGTGCTTCTCATGTATTATTGTTACATCCGTGTCCACAGAGCTAAGCCCGATCTTTGAAGAACCCAGAAGGTCGATGAACAACATTTATAGCTGTTAGAAGATATTTACAGAATCCTAAAAGCATCTGGATGAAAAGATTTTCTGTATAAATATTTATTTATAGGTTTTCTTTTCTAATCCAAACGAAGGTACCCTATGTTAGCTGTTTCTTTGTATTATGTTTTTAACACCACCCTTATATAGCACAGTCTTATGTAATTTCTGGCTGGAAAGGAAATGGAGTGAGAACATAAAATCTTTTTTTATCTTTCTATCTTGACAGATTATCTTTTCTTCCAGATGGTTTCAAGAGTCTTTGAGGATTGTGGAAATACCTTCAAAGATTTCCAAGTACCGTACAAGGTTTTCAGGAAAACTAAATCCCCAGCTATGTGACTTGAATGTAATGACAACACACGAGAGGCACAATCTGGTAATAAGTAGCTCCGTGGGACTGCGACCTTTATCCTGCAACAAAATGTTTCCATCTCGTCTGCACGTCGGGAACAGTTTCACCTTTTCTCTGGGTATTTTCTTCTTGGCACAGCCTTCACAGATCATCGGGTACTTGGGACAGATCTCATCATGTGCCTGAAACAAAAAGACAATGTTTTCCACACACACACACAAAGAGCTTCTGCGATGCGCTGCGGCAACTCAGACAAGCCGAGCATCTTAGCAAAGTCTAAATAAATGATTTCTAACCTTGATGTTTTTGAAGTGAAATGGCTCCTTGCAGTACTTGCAGTTGAGTGTTCTCTCCGGGCACTCTCGCTCATTATGGCGCTCCTGTTCATTGAAGCGAATTCGTTCTTTACAGGAAGGGCAGGGGATGATCATGAAGTCACACTTTCCCTCGTGGCTCAGCTGTAAAAAGTATAGTTTTAAGTTGTTAACCTGCGTGGTGCCTTCACTGTCTCTGTGCATTCAAAGCAAGATAAGCTAAGCTAGCAACATGTAGTAAACAGTACATAGACAGATCAGCAAAAACACATTTTGGGACCATCTAAAAACAAAATGTCAAACAGAAATATAAAGAAAAAAGGAATTCTGAAAGTAGGTCAAATGTCTCCTCACCTCATACTCTTTAATGCTGCCTTTCCAAGTGCAATTTTCATGGATACAAATCGCTGAAAGGTTTTCAACTTCTCTTCGAACTGCGTTGTCAGGAAAAGCCTGAAAAAACAAAAGGCTCTGCCGTCACACTGCAACGATTCTCCACCTTCCCTCGTTTCATTTTAGAGATTATTTATGTTCAAGAAAGATATTCAAAAGTTCCTTTAGCGCTGTATGTTTACTTTTGTTTTTAAGAGTGCATTGAGAAGATCCTGCATATCTGCTCACAAATAAAGCTACTGCAGCTCACTGATATATTCTGATGCTAATACTTATGTCATTTTACTTAAGTAAGATTTTTGCAGGAGTATTCCTACACTGCGGTATTACTACCTTTACTAAAGTAAAATATGCACGTGCTTCTTCCACTGTAAACACTTAAATGCATGTTTTTATTCCTTGTTTTACTGTGTTTGACGATTTAGATAAAGTTATTAGTATTATTTACATGCATATTCTAATGACGATGATTTTTATGCATATCTTTCGGAATATTTCACTATATTCTGATTTTGTTTTAGACAAAACGATTCATCAAATAACGATTATGATTATGCATCCAAATCATATCAAGAAATTCAACAAAAAAATCCAACTCAAGAGAAATGTGTTGATACTCACACATCCTTGTTTCAAAAGCGATGTAGGATCCTCAAAGATATCCTCTTTAATACAGGCACTGCATTTCTGGGGTCCATTACTGCAATAAAAAAACATTATACTATAAAAATGTAAATTAAAACATCAGATACCCAGTGGTGAAAAGTATAGTTACTCAATTACTGTATTTAAGTACAATTGTGAGGTTTCTTTATACTTATATTGCACTTTTTACTGCATTAATACTAATAGTACTAGTTTCTTTTCTTATTCAGATTATAAATACACAATATAATCAATAAATTAATTATTATGTCTTATTATAGATTAAGCTACACAGCAGTAAATAAAGGAGTTAAAATTACTTTTCATGCAGAAACAATCCGATAATATAATATACATGATTCTGAAATGGGTCCTTCTGCATAATACTTTAAGTTACTTTAAGTATATTTCAATGCTTATGTACTTTTACCTGTAACAGAGTATTTCTTCCACCAATGCAGATACTCCCAAAATACAATAATATAATATATATTATTGTGAAACGGCTCATTCTGCATAACCAGTACTTTTTGTACTTTCGGTGTATTTTGATGCTAATATTTCGGTACTTTTACTTAAGTAAATTTGTGAATGCATGTCTTTTACTTGCAGTACTGTGATATCGCTACTTTGACTTCTTACACACTGCAGATAACCCCTAAAAACACACATGGTACACACTCTGGCCTCACCTGACAGTCATGTTGAAGCAGTAGGAACAGAAGCGATGTCCACACTGGGCTTGAAACGGTCGTCTGAGTATGTTGTGGCAGCAGTTGCACAGGTGTTTGTCCTCCAGCTTGTTGCCCAGGATCTTCTTGGGGAAGCCGGGTTTATTGCTCTCCATGGACGAGGGAGGGGACGGCTCCTGTGTGGCCATGGTGTCTGTTCACACGTCACACCTGGAGGGGGAAGAAGAAGAAGAAGAAGAAGAAGAAGAAGAAGAAGAAGAAGAAGAAGAAGAAGAAGAAGAAGACTTGCAACAGTTATAGAGAAGAAGAGTGGGGAATATTTCACTTTAACAGCCTTTAACACATCTTATCCTGCTTTAATAATCAACATGGTTCCTTTTCACAGGCCAGCTGAAAGGCCCACACCCTTTGTTTACATTTCGAGTCTGCATTCATGGCTGCTTCTTGTGGTTGACTTGGCACAAACTGATGCTGCTGCCTCTCTTTCCACTCAAACAATACACGCTCTGCTCGTCCTACCCAGTAACGATGCTGACAAATCGCACATCCATTGTCTCTCCTCTGCTTCCTTGTCGCTGTTGCTAAGCTATCAGCATCCTTTTAGTCAGAAGTGGTACCCAGCACGCCGCCACGCCCCTTTGAAATCTGAAGCTTGCAGCCTGAAAGAAACCATTTACCAACTGGAAAAAGCTTTTTTGCAAACGCTGTTGCAATCACTAGAGTTTGCACTTACCAGCGTTTTTATTTTAGTCTAAACTGTCATCGCGTGCAGAGGCTGTGAAATCACCTCCCCTGGCAGCAGGTAGTCGCTCGCGCAGCGTGCCGATATTAAATGTGGTTTCGCAGCTAGTTTTCTTTAACGTTAGCCACATAATAAAGATGTGGTCCCCCAAAAGCGATGGCTGTTATTGTCCAATATCGCCATTGCACTTTCAGACTGGGTGTTACGTCATGCAGTGGGCTGCACGCGGGTTGATAGGCAGACGAGATGTGGAGGCGCACGTGTCATTGGTTCAAAACTCACGAGTGGGCGGGTTTGCTTTGTTGTGAAATAAAAATCCAGATAGCAGATTTTATAATGCATGCGTTTGTTTCTTAATGTTGCTCCTTTTTGCATCTGTCTTTTTATGTTATATAAATATATATATATATGTATTTTTGTATGAAATGATATAACTATACCTATATAGGCCTACAGTATATTTATGTATATATATATATATATATATATATATATATATATATATATATATATATATATATATATATATATATATATATTATACAAAGGGTACAATAAGGAACCCTTTATAAAGTATTTACAAGTATTGTCTTTACTATATAATAGTACATACAGTATATAAAGTACATCATCAAATATATTACATACACTCATAGGGGCCAGTTCTCTGCATTGAGTACTTTTACTTTTGATACTTAAAGTATATTTTCCTGATAATACTTACATTTACAATATATTACTTTTACTTGTAATGGAGGATCTTTACAGTTGTGGAAGAAGTACTCACAACCTTTACTTTAAATAAAAGTAGCAATACTACATCAATCAATTAAGTTTTGTCCTAATCAATAATAATAATAATAATAATAATAATAATAATAATAATAATAATAATAATAATAATAATAATAATACATGATAACTGATTAAATTTGTAATACAAATCTGAATCTGCAAAGTAACTAAAGCTGTCAGATAAATATAGTTATGTAAAAAGTACAATATTTTCCTCTGACATGTAGTGTAGTAGAAGTATAAAGTACCATGAAGTCTAAATACTTGTAAAAATTGTACATTACTTGAGTAAATATACTTATTTTACAGATGTATATGTTATTGTGTCCATGCAAAGTACTTTAAATCTACACACGTGCTGTATTTCACATTATTAGTTGACGGCATGAAAACTACATGACAATTTATGCGATTAGTTGTTTATAATTCAAGATTGTTTAACATAATAATAGACGTGTTCACATTCAACCACACGAATATTTACAAAACGAACAAAAAGAATAAACCAGCAAATGAGATCCTCTGCACACCCAGCAGTGCTGGAGGAAGTATTCAGTCACATAGTTTATTATCAGGAAAATGTCCTTAAAGTATCAAAAGTAAAAGTACTCAATGCAGAGAACTGCATATCTAATGATATATGTACCATTATATAGTATATTACTAGATAATTATTACTTGTGCATCAATGATTACACAGTTTTCTCCTTTAATTCATTTTCATTTGGCTGCAATTGATGGATTAATCTGCTGAATAGTTACGTTTGAGGAGCTGAAACCATGAACGGTTTCCAGCCTTTTTTACATGAAACATGTCTTAAAACAATTAATCATTTATCCAAACAGAACTGATACATTTCTGGATAATTGACTAATTGTTTAAACACCTGTTGGGTCATTTAATTTCTTACAATGCATCATGTTTTAAAAGTTTTGTATGGCACATAGTAGTAGCTAGTCTAAAAACACAATATACAATATCAATATCTCCCTCTAAAATGTCTAGTAGAAATATAAAGTGGCATGAAGTACCTTGAATTTGTATTTTAATTACAATACTTGGGTAAATGTACCGACACTCCCACAATCCCTGTGATTAGTCCTCTCGTCAGCTGTAAATTGGGTGAAGTTAATGCTGGTACTTATATGATGTCACCTGTATTAATAGGAATAATTATCACGCCCTAACAGTCAATAAAGTAATAACAGTTAACAGTGCACGTCTACACTCGGCCCTGAGAAGAGGTGTAGTGAGAAACCATAAAAGTATCACACCTTTAAAAGTATTTAAAAGTAAATATGATGCATTTATATCAATTAAACATCAGAAACACGTCAATATAACAATATGCAAGACTGTGGGTGCAGTCTGTATAAGGAGTACTTTTACTTTTGATACTTTCAGTACATTTCTTCTGATATTATATACTTTTACTTAAAGGCACAATGAGTAGGATTTGTCGGTTGCGGTTTGTAAACACGACATTCAGTCGGCCCATCCTCCTTGGCAAGCTTTGGCCGCAGGGCGTTTTCCCGGCGCTATATTTGCATTCTTTCTGTGTCCGCCATTCTTGTAGCTTCCTCTTGAGTGCGTGTTCAAAGTGGCATTTGGTCGCCATGTTTTTTAAAGAAGTTGATGGCCAGTAACGTCCCGAACACAACAAACAGACACCATCACACACATCTAGTGGCTTATAAGTGATGACTGACAGCTCCCAAAAAGAAAGTACAAATTCAGCTCAACTGTATGAGAGACATTTATTTCAGGACTGTGATACATACGATAGGTAAAGGCACAGTCTGTGATCTAAATGTAAACAAACCACCATAGTTGAAACGCAAGTTCTCTTTTCTATTGCTCCTGAAATGATTGACAGGTCTTTAAATACACAAACAACAGCAACAAAAATAAAAGTTTTTGTGGAAATGTGCAGGACTATTTCAAAAATAATAATGATGATCATCTGAGAAGCTCATCAATGTTATAACGCGAATAAACCTGCAATTTACATCGTTAAAAAGTACATATTGGGCCTTATTTACAATAGAAATACCTAGTTTTCACCTAGCAAACCTCTACTCAAGTACGGTGGCCCTTAAGGTCAAAACACAACATTTAAAAACACACAAAAACATCTAGAAAAAGGTAGGTACGTATTGGACAATGATTCCTTGTCGCTGATTGGACGCCACAAACGGAAATACTTCTTCTTCATGCAGGCAGGCGTTTTGTCGGGGACAGGTTTTTCTTTTTCCGTCGTTTGATTCTGTTCATATACCACAAAGTCTGGCACGAGGCATGATGAGGAAGTATTTCCATTTGTGGCAGCCTGACAGAGAAGAGAGTGCATCCAATCAGCAACAAGGAATCGTCCAACGCGTACCGACCGTTTCTGCTTTGAGTTAATCTTGATGTGTTTTGTGAAATGCCGTGTTTTTTTAAAATGTTTTAGTTCTTTGTGAAATGTCGTGTTTTAATTTTTTTGTGTGTGTTTTGTGAAATGTCATGTTTTGACCTTCAGGGCCACCGTACATAAGCCTCCGACAGCCCCATTTCTATCTTTAGGTACTACACACTGTAAGAGAGAATTTTCCTATAAATGTCGTTGTACAAACATCCCTATCCATATCTATATATACACACACATACATACAACTTAATTCTAACAAAAAAACTTCTAAAAAACAGCAAAGATTGACCTTTTAAGAAATGTTTGAAAAATATTTCTATTGTGAAATGCAAAATAAACTTCAGTTACCCTCCAGCATAACATTTAGTTAAGAAAAAGTAATAAAATAGTCCTGAGTGGAAAGAGGAAAATAAGCTATTATTGCACAATTTCAGTAAAAGTTCACACAGCTTCAAGAAAGCTTTCTGTATGAGCTGTCCGTGCTTTGGCAACAAATCTATTACCAAATATGATCACTGCTGATCTTCAGTGATAAACCAACATCTCTAATAAAAAAAATACAATTTCTGTCCGGGCAGACGAAAGTCTTCTTTTAAGTCTCTTCAAGTAGCTTCCGCAGGCTTCTTTGAATCTAGGATTTAAAACATGACATCTTAAAAACAGACTCAAATTAAAAACATGACATTATTATGAACTTGCCGAGAGTTAGAAGAGGATATTGATATTACTCTCGTATCGGTGTATATGATGCTTCATCCAGCAGCTGGTTAGCTTAGCTTAGCATAAACACTGGAAACAGAGGGAAACAGCTAGCCTGGCTCCTTCCGAAGGTAACAAAAGTCGCCTACTAGCACCTCTGAAGCTCGCAAATGAACATGTTATATGTCGTTTGTTTAACCTTTTAATGCAACCCGGGGTTGTATTACAGCCTGTGTAATTCCTGCTGGATTAATCTGTTGTTTTATTAGTGGACCTCTGCCAACAGAGGGATCAACAGGTTCAGCAGAACTCTTATCACTGAACACACGGCTCAGCAAAACCTGAACGGACACACAGCAGCCTCGGCAGCACAAACACCACAGCCTCAATGTCAGCATATTGAGACTCATTGATAAAAAATACCTCTATAAAAAAAGACGACTGGAACTGCAGGTGATTTTAATGGATGCCATTCAAATAAACACCAAGAAAATCTGCCTGGCGTCACATTAAACTAAATATAACGCGTTAACTCGTGAGTTCAGAGGTGCTGGTAGGTCATCGAGTAGATCCAGGCTAGCTGTTTTTATGCTAAGCTAAGCTAACCGTCTCTAGCTGTGTCGTAAGGACACGAGAGTGTGCATCATATAACTCGCCGCAAGAAATCAAATAAGGGTGAACTATTTATTTACTGTAGCCAGATTAATAATTTCTTTTAAAGGAATTGATCCTTGTGCTCTGTGTTGTTCACCGCTTTGAATATCGGTAAATAGCTGCACTTAAAACAGAAATCACGCCCTTCTTGGTTTAACAGTGCGAAACGTTTGTCTTGTATGCAAATCAATTTATAACATTTTGATATATGATGTATATTAAACTACGGAGCAGACCTTCTCAGTGACCATTGTTACTGTGCACGTGCATGAAAACTTGGCAAACCTTTTCCAGCTTGAACAAGTTAGACGACAGTTCTCCATACATTTCAGCATTCACTTCATCCCGGGGCCTGTGGCTCACAGCGTCTCTGCAACAACATTTGCACGTCACAAGTCATGAACCAAATGAACATGTGATGCTGCACTACGAGAGCGTTTGTTCATTGTTTTTCATCTCTGACACCAAAAACACCTTAATAACAACATGAGTCTGGATCTTACTCATTACGAATGTGTTCGCCGATGGACACCAAGGAGTTCAAACGATGCTCAAGAGCCACAATCTTGAAAGCCATGTAACAGGAGGACAAGACGAGAACACTAACTCTGTGAGGAGACACACAAACACAGTGACGGATCAAACATTCAGACACACAGAACGACTGCTGACACGCCCAAATCATGGAAATAAATCGAACAATTGTCCTTTCAGAGTGTCGTATCGCACATGACGTTACTCACAAGAACAAATAGATGAGGAGGATGGTGTGTAACGACAGGGGCTGTGAGGATTTGTCTTTGAGCTTAGTCGACCCTACAAGGAAAAACAAAGAGAAATATTTACGGAAACAAATAAATGAGCTGCAACATTAAAAGGAACATTTTGGGAAATATGCTTTTTGTTTTCATGCATTAGATGAGAATATTGATACGACTCTGATGTCTGTACGCTGCATATCAAACAAGTATTAAATGCATGAGTGTTTATCCAAACACAATGCAGCATAAGCTATATGTTTAAATCATATTTCATTTGTTTGAGCATATTATTAACCACAAAATAAATAATATTTTTTAAAGCTATTTATTGATTATTATTTGTTTTTTATTTATTATTTTGTCATCTGTATAATAATAATAAATATATATATTGTTTTTTTATTATTATTATTATTATTTTTCAGTGGGTTTTATTTTCTATCTTATGTTATGCATTCTATTTAATTTAATTTATTCTTATTTTATTTTTTACTGTTTATATTTGACATCTTATTTGACTTTAATCATGGCATATATATCCCTGCTTTTATGTTCATTCTATGTCTATTTTCCCTGTGTAGTACTTTTCATTTCTTGTATGAAAGGTGCTATACAAATACAAATAGCGTAGCGTAGCATAAAGCCTGGAAGCAGAGGGAACCAGCTAGACTGGCTCTGTCCAAAGGTAACAACATCCCCATACCAGCATCTCTAAAGCTCATTACTTTAACACATTATATCCTGTTTATGCAAGTGTAAAAACAACATGGGGTTTACCAGGGGGGGTTTATATCTGACAGTCAGGATGTTTCCAGTGTTTATGCTAAGATAAGCTAACCAGCTGCTGGTGGTAGCTTCAGATCATCCCAAACTATTCCTATATTTGGTTTATAACTGATGTTTCCACAAATCCCAAAAGTGTTATCAAAGCTGCTTTTAAGTCAAGAGGGATCCCGTGTTTAACTACCGTTCTTCGGGGCCGCTCCGTGCGTTTGGCTTGGAGTCTGAAGGTGAACGTCAGCGTGGACTGAAACCTCTCGGCTCTTCACCGCACTACACAGAAATGTGTCCGGGAGGCTGCTGAAGTCTGCTCAAATAAACAGAAAGGAACCCGTGAGTCTGGCTGCCTGAGTAAATATTATTAATAGACACAATAACGTCTTTAAAGATCAACAATTGCTCTATGTTTGCTTGTAAAATGGGAGCAAAGCATAGCCTCAATGGCTCAAATGTCACTTTGCTTCTCTTCCGCTATTTGCAAACTTAAGACTGTCGGAGCCGCAGTGACACCCGACACCCTAAGCACATTTGGTGTGAGGAAAAAACACTACAATAGTGTGTGTACACTAGATTAATGTAAGTGTACAGTAGCTTTGTAAAAGGTAGAAGTTCACATAAAGGGATGAGGAGCGAGCACTCACCAGTTATGTTGTCATAATCTGGAGTTTGAGACCAGGAGCTGCTGCTCTTCATCATCTCCTGACGTCTTTGTTGCACAATCCCATCGAGGTCCGAGAAGTCTGCAGAAAAGTCCTGCCGTGCACGTAATATAATACACAATGGGTATCACATACAGAGAGGGTATTGTATAACACGAGAAGAGGGTATTTCTGTAGATCTTTGAGCACAGTGGAACATATGAAACACGAACTACATCCTGTACAAAAACATCCCATAAAACTGGACAAACAGACCCCTGACTGACCAGAGGAAGCGACGATGGGCATTTCCCTCTGACGCTGTTTTCACAGGAGGAAATAACGGAGCTGCTACAAGTCTTATCCAGCTGGAACGACAGAGTACACACATCAGTATGTAGAAGAAAATATCTTTCGTTTTTTAAAGGAAGTTTTGTTTTTGTGTCTCTTTTAGCTCTGTTCTCCACCACTTTCTTAAACCGCTAAATCAGGGGAGTCAAACATGCGGCCCGGGGGCCAAAACCGGCCCGCCAGAGGGTCCAGTCCGGCCCGCGGGATGACTTTGCAAAGTGTAAAAATGTGTTGTTTTGATCATAAAGTAAAATACTGTTCCAGATACCTGTGACTAAATGTTTTGTACCTTTGTAGATACACTGTGATCTGTACGTTGTAACACACATGTGTAAATGATAAACTGATAATATTGTGCAAATTGCTCCTTTGTTTCTTAAGCAATGTCAGGTTGTTCATAATGTTTTGTAAAAGAACATTTTCAGAATGTATTTGTACTTTTTTGCACTAAAACGAAGGGAAACATTGTGAGTTGTGGTTATTTACAGGTTATTATGCTGTGATGTCACTGCTCCGGCCCACTTGAGATCACATTGTGCTGCATGTGGCCGCTGAACTAACATGAGTTTGACACCCCTGCGCTAAATGCTCCACCGTGTTCACCAGCTCGTCTCTAACTGTGTCTGTCGGCTGTTTGCTGCTGGGGAGGTAACAAACAAAGGATTGTTTGACCCTCTTTAACGAAGTAGATGTGCCTGTGGATAGAGCCAGGCAAGCGGTTTCACCCGGTTCACAGCCTTTGTGCTAAGCTAAGCTAGCCGGGTGCTGGCGGTAGCCTGATATTTAGTGTACAAATATGAGAGTTGTACAAACTCTTTTCATCTCATAATAATAATAATAATAATAACAATAATAATAATAATAATAACAATAATAATAATAATAAGCTTTATTTGTATAGCACCTTTCATACAAGAATTGCAGCTCAAAGTGCTTCACAGCAAAAACATAAACATTAGTACAACATTATACATTTACAGTACAATAATCACAATGTTGATGTAAATGTGAAATAGCATTAAAAATAGTATTAAAAATAGTATTAAATAGCAGAATAAAAATAGTAAATAGCATTAAAAATAGTATTAAAAATAGTATTAAACAGCAGAATAAAAATAGTATTAAAAATAGTATTAAATAGCAGAATAAAAATAGTAAATAGCATTAAAAAATAGTATTAAAAATAGTATTAAAATAGCAGAATAAAAATAGTAAATAGCATTAAAAATAGTATTAAATAGCAGAATAAAAATAGTAAATAGCATTAAAAATAGTATTAAATAGCAGAATAAAAATAGTAAATAGCAGAATAAAAATAGTAAATAGCATTAAAAATAGTATTAAATAGCAAAATAGTAAAAGTGGAAAAGGCTAATAGTTAAGAGATAAAATAGCAGCTTTAATAAAAGCATTTAAATGAGTTTAAAGTGGCATAAAGTAGCAGCATTAAAGAGATATAAAATATCACCATTAAAAGGCTAAGTAAAGAGATATGTTTTTAGCTTACTGTTGAAGATACTGAGCGAGCTTGCCTCCCTAATGTCTGCAGGTAAAGTGTTCCATAGCTTTGGTGCATAATTGCAAAAGGCTGACATGAAAACAGATAAGTGTATTTCCCCAAATGTCAAAATATTTGTGTGTTATTGTTATTATATGTGTTATTTCCTACAGCTAAAGAGTAAGCCTTCAAACTGCAACCAAACAAAGATATTCAATTTACTGTTTAATAATAACAATACCAGACTTCACCAGATGATCCCACCACAATAAAATGTTTCAGAAAAATCCAAAATCGATAGAACTGAATACAATATTAGTTTTAAAGAAGATGATATTTACCTCTAAATGAATGCAGATGGACTTCAGGATTTTGTAGGTGGAGTTTCGAGAGAGGAAGGACACGAACACATGCTGGAAAACATCATCTTAATTCAGAATCACTTTCATGTTTGTGTTAAAAAGGGTAAAAACAAAACTGCATTCTTACCTGATCAATTGTTGTTTCGATCACCAGAGCGTTTGGCACTAATAACGCCGTTTTAGTTTTTTTGATAAACGTCACAGTAACCGCAGGGATTGAAATCTGGAGAACACACCACCGTGTTACAGAATTCAGCCATTAAACATGAACTGCATCACACTTACAATATCATACCTTTGTATCTCTGCCAAAGACTTTGGAGTGGAAACAGACCCAGTTATCAGACACGAACATTTTGCCCTGATACAAAATGTCTCTCTGCAGGGCACACGTGTAGCCTGTGGGCACAAACAACACGTAAGAACAGTTCCTTTGCTTCTCTATGTGAAAGGAGAATGTGAAACTTACTTTGTTTGAGGAGCTCATCTTTGCTGATCTCCTTGAATAACTTATGATAATGCACGTTTGTCTTTGATAACTAAAAACAAAACAGAATAAGACATTTTATTTTGAAACTGCAAAAAACGTGTCAAATTTGTTAAGAGTTTGGTGATTAGATTAGATGTGTACGTACGGGGCTGGGCTGGGATTTCTTCCTTTCAAACTTTGTTTCACAGTCATTCGGAGTCAGCACTGGTGAAAGCAGCTCCACAGGTTTCAATCTGACAAATAAAAAGTCCAGTGTTAACGTCAATGCGACACCTGAGGAGGACAGTTGGGGTATATCAGCTTTTAGTGCTATAACTCGTGATACACACTTGTGTTGTGACGCTCACAGAATGTATTATGTCCTTCATTTGGCTTTGCACGCTGTCAGCTGTGGTTATATAAAGACTGCTTACACAACAACATGTAAACAGCATTTCATGCAGGTACTCAGCAGTCAGGTGGAATTACAGTGATATTTAAGCTGTGATATGATTTAATTTGACTTATATTCTTTGTTTTTCTTCAGAGTGTTGCAAATTAATCATTTAAGCTTTTAATATATCACTAAAGATGATTATATATTAACATTTGTGCCATAAAGGCCACGTGTTAATGTGAAACAATCCAAAAACGAGAAAGATTTAATCTAGACTCAAAGAATCTACATGAAGTTGTTTTAACACTTCAAAATATTTATATTTAGTTGTTTTCTACAAATAACTATTATAAAACCCACAAATGTGCAACTCCACAAGTCATGAGAAAGTAATGTTTGACTTGTGTGTGTGTCCATGCTTAAACTGTATGGTATTATTATATGTGTACATGTCGTACACACGCTCACAATAAGTTTAAATAATGGATTGAATAAATAGAAAATAAAAATCTACCAATTATTTTCTCAATTAGTTGTTGTAAAAAAGTCAAAAAAGTCTAAAGTGAAGTCTTCAAAGGTCTTGCTTTGTCCGACCAACAGTCCAAAACTTTAATATATTCTATTTAAAGTGATATAAAACATCAACTCTTGCATTGTTTTTGCTTGAAGAATGACGTAAACAACAGAGTTTTGGCTGATAAATCAGGTTTAAATATGAGCAGACACTCAGAGGACAATATAAAATGTTCTTCACCTCATGCTGGCTGGTTTCTTCCTGCTCTCTGGGGGGTCTGCCTCTGACTCCACACACTGAGGGTTTGCAGGGGACCCTCCATGCTTCCTCTCTCCTCCATGATCCACATCAGCCCTGCACACATCACACAGGGCTATTCTCTTTTTCTGCACATAAATCACTTACACAACACTGTCAAACGTGTATAAACATGCAACATATCTGCAAGTATTGCACACAAAACGCCAAAGAGCAATTCAAAAGAGCAACGCACAAGTTATAATGAAAAACTAGAACATAATATAAATAGGTGCACATTAACCATATCTGCTTCTCGGTGCCACGTACGCTGCAAGAATCCATTAAGAGTGAGTATTCTTTTAAATGTAAAAATGCAGGACATGAATGCAAATAACCACAATGCATTAGGCCTGGAAGGCAACGCGGGCCCTTCCTCTCCATCTTATCCAGACTTACGTCGACCGATTCCCTCGGGAGTAGGAAAGTTGCTCCGCTGGGGATAACGGCGTCAGAGGTCTGTCCGCCTGCTCGGTCATCAGTACCATGTTGTTTTATATTTCATATCTTACGCGTCTCCCTCCATCGGCTCCACGGAAGTTTCAGGAAGCCGGCACACAAAGTTTTCTTTTGGAAAACGGCTCGGTGCACCGAGGAGGTCGGCCGGCAGAGGAGGAGCCGGGATAGGGGGAGGGAGCGGCAGGGAACAACATCAGGAACAAGAGGGAAGAAGAAGACTCCTGCTGCAGAGGCGGATTCAATCGTGTGTGTGTGTGTGTGGGGGGGGGGGAGCTTGCAGAAAATAGGGAAACAGGGAAACTTTTCATAAGGTTGAAAGAGTCCAACAAACTTTGAGTAGCTGGTTCCAAATGTTCTTTTTGTTGTTAGTCAACTTCCTGCAAGTGTCAAACTTAAAACTTATAACAGAGTGTAGTTGCGAGGGACGTCCAGCAGGGGGCAGCATGTCTGCACCCTCACGTGACTATTCAGTGCAGACGTGCTATCAGCAAAATACAATAATGGATTACATTACTGGACTAAAGTACTATTTTGAGGTACTTTACTTGAGTATTTCCATGTTCTGCTGCTTACTCCACTTTACAGATTCAGGTTAATAATACAAAACATAATCAACATTAAAATGATGTACACTTATAATCCATAAAGAAGGAATGTGTACATAATCCAATAATATTATATGTTATTCTGATGTGGGCCATTCTTCATAATGAGGACTTTTACTTTTGGTACCAAGTTTATTTTTATTCTAATACTGTAGTTGTGTATTACAACTTTAAATGCAGAACATTTGCACTTTTCTGCACAATACTCCCACTTCTAAACCTTCTTCCACCTCTTGAGGTATTTGTACTAACATCCATTTTATCGTTATGTCCAATCTCAGAGGGGAATATTGTACTTTCTACTCCACTACATTTATTTGACAACCATAGATGCTATTCTTATTAAGGTTTGAAAAATATAAGATGATAAAATTCAGTGTATTGTTGATGAACCTGTGGTTTGTGTAGTAGTGTCTGTTGGGGCTCTTCAGGGACGTCGTCTGCTCTTTTCTTTATTACACATTTTGGGTGTTTTGTAATATCTACAGCAGAAGTTGAGGATAGAGCAAAAGAAGGGAAGTTTGACGGAATATAAAATAAGTATTAAGCATCTAAAACATGTACACCTATATTGTTATTTAGATGTTATGAAACACGTGTATGATGCGGTGTCGTCGGTATTTGTCTCCTCCCATAGACACGATGTGTTACATTAACACGTGCGTTACAATTTACACACATCTGTGTGACTATATCTCTACAAACTCTTCCTCATTCTCCGTACTGTGAACCTTTGCAACCTTAGTTTTTTAAAATATATTTCTCTCTTTTTGTGCTCTTATCTTAACAATTTAATTTCTGTTACTGTGTTTATGCATCTTTACACACCAAAGCAGATTCCTTTTATACTTTGCAATAAATCAAATTCTGATTCCTTTCATAGGCCTCCAGGCGTCACTGTTGCAGCATTTAATGAAAACATCAGCTGAGGGAGGAAAAGACTTGTCAGAGTTCATTAAGTATCCAGGAGACAATGCAAGCTAGCAGCTAGTTAGCCTGCCATTAATCATGGCTGACAAGGAACAAGGGGTCAAAGGTCGGAAAGCTCCGTTATAAACTGCCTGCTTATTCACAGAAAAGGGAGAGCAGGGAGACATGGAGAGTTTGTTTACTAGTTCACGTCTCCAAATAAATGTGACAGGGTTGTAGTGACATAAATTTCAGACGCTATAATTAGAGTCAAAACAGACAATTATTGTTTTAATGGAGATGTGAATGTCCACTTGATCGAGATATACTGAATGTCAAAATAAAAGTTTCAATGCTCTGAAAATAAATACATGTTGTGATTATGTCATTCCCAAAAGTATTGCTAGAGCCTGGATTATCTTAGTTTAGCATAAAGACTGGGAACAGGGGGAAACAGCGCTATCCAGCTCACTTATTAACACTTAATTTGTTTAATCAAAAAGAAAAGTGTAAACACCAGTACTTCAGATCTTTTGTTTGCTTCCAACGTGTAAAACACACACGAAAACATGTTAATCGTTGCTTTTGTAGTTCATCAGAAACAGGCACTGGTGCATTTAGTTTTCTGCATTATGTATTATGGTTTAATGTTTACTACGTATTGTATTACATTTATTGCAGCTCTTTGTGGCAATATTGCCAAAGCAAAATCCTCCTTTGGGGACGATAACATAAATATTATCTTATCTTACTTAGGTGAAAATTACGATTCCACAATTTAAAAGTACTCGTTTAAAGGTAGAAATAAATGAAGACAGCATTAGCAACATATCAACACATTATGCCCCTGACAGAGATGTATATTATTATATAATAAATTATTATTTTTGATGCATTAAGATAACTTCTTAATAAAGTGTTTCCATCTGTAACAATGCTTCAAATGTCCTCATAATATCTTAAATGTGTCCTGGAAATAAATAAGTGCCAAATTGGTACAATTGAAATGAATTAAATCAAATTAATTCTAAATCTGTTTTTTTGTCAGTAAAAAATAAAAATGATGATGATAAATATAATAAGTTTATTTCAAGGACATAACTATTTCCCGTGACGTTGTACCAAATCACACATTTATTTGACTTTACAAACATTTTAATCTGTAAAGTAACTTTAGGTGTCAAACTAATTAAGTGAAATATAATAAAATGAAGTGGAGTTTAAGTATAAAGTATTATAAAGCATTCATTTGAAATACTGAAAGAGCTTTAGAGGTGCTGGGAGATGGATGTTGTTATTGTTTGTTTGGACAGAGCCAGGCTAGCTGTTTCCCCCTGCTTCCAGTCTTTATGCTAAGCTACGCTAACCCTCTCCTGGCTGCAGCTTAATGTTTACGTACAGAAACGAGAGTGGTATCTTTCTTCTCATCTTACTCTCTGCGTGCGAGAAGACGTATATTTTCTATAACTACTCCCTAAAAAACCTGGTAAAAAGGGGTTAATTATTAGATTAAATGTGAACTATGGGATTCTTTCTGCTCCCTTGAAATATCTCCTTTGGTAGGCAGAAGCCCTTTTCAGTGCCTGTCAGATATTCCAGCACAGAAAGACAGAGAACAAGGCAGGCATAGAGAAAGGAGGGTGCTGTGCGGAGAGAGAGAGAGAGAGTGCAAAAATGGTACTCGTGACGGGGGAAGATTGAAGTCCTGTTAAGTGCTCTGCTTGAAAGCATGTCTGGCCTCATTAGCTGTCAGTTGTAACAATACTGAACTGGCAGCGAAGACAGGTTGGAGTCTCGTGGTCATAAATCACTCCTCGACAGCTGCCTGACAAGCTGGGAACCAGTACACAGGCACGGCACGGGCACCCTCCCCAGCCTGTCAGACACTGCACAGGCACACTGTAATCTAAGAAATTATCGGCCTGAAATGACATAGAGCCTGGAGAAAGAGAGTGGTGTTTTGTAAGAAGGAAATTGCTTTCATTTCACATGTATGTGCACTCTTATGTAACCTCTGCATGGCTGTGTCCATTAGCTAAATGAGTAGAGGCTGCAGTGACTTCTGTACGGAGGAGAAGGAGGTGGGGGGGAGGGGGGGGGGGGGGGTAAAGAGCAAGGCCAGCAGGTCATTAATCACGGCCCCTGACATGTAGAGCAGGAGGCCAAGGCTCCCCTATGCATACAGCTGCTGGGCCACACTCAATGCACAGGCGATGTGTTGACCCTCGTATCCCCCCCTCCCTCTACACCCAGCGCCTGTGGCTCTCATCTGTCCAACTCCCTCACTGCTTGTGTCAGTCATTTGTGCTGTCAGACACCACTTCCTCCTCCTGACCAACCGTAACGCTCCTCGTGCAGGTTTATGCTTTTCGTTTGAGCCAGTGAACACAACTAGTCTGACATTGATAAAAAAAATAAATGTCAGCCTCACGAGCAGCATGGCTCCACCACGTCCAGACAATAACTCAACAACTCTCTTATGGATTGCTATGAAATTACAGACATTCATGTTCCCCAGAAGATTAACGCTCATGACTTTGACATAACATTTGCAGAATGGTCTCCTAAAAATAACATTCCCATACAATTGACCTGTATTGTCAATTAAATTTAGAGGGAAAGGTATTTTCTTTGTTTTTGACGTATCACAAATACGTTTCTAATCAAAGTCCAGGGAAGTCCACGTAGGGGAAAGGACGAGGTGGATGAGCGGGTAAACCAACAGGACCTTCACCAGGAGGCCAGCGTCCCGTGTGAAACCAAAAGTCATTTTATTTTAATTTACATCCATAACTTCAATAACAAACAACATCAAGCACAAAACTGAGATTGTAATCCAGGAGAAAATACGTTTCATGCGACAGGGTTGGAAATTTGGTGTACATTCATGTTCCCCTGAGCAAGAGTTGTAATAACTTTTGTGATCTTTACTGTTGTGGAAGGTGTGGGATGAAAGATTATCAATATTAATCCTGGAACACTTTTAGCTTAATATGTGTATTTCCTATTGATGTGTATAAATCCTCCAAATAATTAGAATTGTCTAAAGCAGCTGTAATGTTGTTATTGAGAGAAATGGGAAAATAAGATTTCATATACCAATGTGTCTCTGTATATGTGTATCTGTATATGTGTCTCTGTATATGTGTATCTGTATCCAACAATAAGATTAAATTAAAAATATTCTTAAAAAAACATTTTATAACCAAATACCTACAAAACTAATGACATTCCCATCAGCCTCAGCTGTACTGCTAGTTTGCTAATGTTAGCATGCTAACACGCTAAACGACGATACATCTTACCTGCTAAAGAAGAAAACCAAATACTTTTATTGTCATTGTACATGTACAACAACATGCAGTGCGCTCAACAAGCTACATAGGAAGAATACAATATTAGTTAAAACAATGCATAGGTATAAAAAGCATTTTAGCATGGTCATTGTTAGCATTTAGCTCAAAGCGGCCTCTCTTAGCATGGCTGTAGACTTAAAAAGTGAAACATAAGCCTCCACCCCAATCATTTTCATAGTCTCTTATGTCATTACTCATTCCTGCAGCCAATATCTGTGATTTATTCCTTTACAATTATTACCCTCATTTGTTTCTTCCCCCCGCCCCCCAAACCTGACTCATTATTCATGCTGTTTGCATTCAGTTGTATTAGTTCCACACCGCAGAGAGGCCCAGCACTACCGATAAAGAAACTGGGAGCCAAATGTCCTGCTCAGAGGCGACTTGTTAAGGGAGGGGGTGGAGGTGACTTATTCACTATTCCCACCCACGTTTCCTCTGTTCATCCTTCACAGAAAAACTTCCCAAAAGGCTTCAGTTTAAATTAACTTCTATTAGTAGATACGCTGGGAAAACAAGCCTGTTGCACGACTGCAGGCCGAGCTTTAACTTATATCGCTTTGCAGAATAAAGGTAGTGGTGAAAGCGAGCTGCTTCAATTAACTAATTAACACGTGACTAATATTACTGCCTAAATTATGTATGTTTCAGAATCAGAATTGTTTTTCACATACAAGGAATTTGCTTTGGGGTATAATGGTGCATACATAAAGACAGTAAGGTAAATTAAAATGTAGAAATAAGAACAAATATTGACTAAAAACTATAATAAAAGTACAAAAAACACAAATACACAAAAATACAAGAATATGAGAAATGACTGTGAAAAAACAAAACAAAAAATACAATTAGAGAAATTAAAATGTAAAATAAGAGCAAATATAGAATTATTATATAAAAACTATTGCTATTTGGTTTTTAATCTAAATGCGACTTGATTGTAAAATAAAGGTTATATATATATATATAATCTCTTTGTTACCATAGCGCTTATTTATTTAGCACTCTAAATTAAACCCAGAGTGTAGAGGACATATTTTGCTGGTATATATATATATATATATATATATATATATATATAAATGTCTGGGTATTGTTCTTGGAGGTGAGGCCTGGGTCCGCCCGGTTGGTCTGAGAGAGTCCTGGGTGAAGCTTGACAGCTCCAGTGATTAATGACGACAGACTGTGGAGCTGCTCCTTCCTCACATGACAAGCCTTTAACCTCTCAATCAGCCCGAATCAGTGCCAAGAGAAAAGACGGAGGAATCTCACAGATAATAATTTTAATGCAAGAAACAATTTCACTAAATCACAAATTACAAACATCTGCCTTTAAACTTCGTCTGGATTGTCTGTGAGTTACAGATAGCAGACTTCTGCTTCCCAGAAATAAACTCCTCCGCTTTCATTTTGTCTTCTCTCCAACTTTATCAGTTCATCCATCATCCTACTATGAGGGCTTTTTCAAGTGGTCCAAAAATAAAGAGGACACAGATGTCAGCCAATGCTATACTGATGTTTAAAAAAACAACAACCATAAACCCATAACTGACATCCACCCACAGACGGGGAGAAAATGTTCGCTTACAGAACAACACTTTGAGCTGCAAACAATATGTTCATCCACTACAATGTTAAATACATTACCTCATTAGTCTGCACACTGCAAGGTGCTTTTATTTCTTTAAAGTCAAATCCATCCCTAAGTACATTTATTCAAGTGTCGTACTTTACTTCTATACTCCACTACATTTCTCAGGGAAATATTGCACTTTTTACTCTTATTTAATATAATATAACATGGTCTGAAATGAGACATTCTGCATAAAGAGTACTTTTTCTTCTGGTATTTTGATTCTATTATTTCTGCACATTTGTGAATGCAGGGTTTCTACTCTGTGTTTTAACTTAAGTAAAAGATCTTCTTCCACCACCTCTTTCTCCTCATGTGTGTTGTTAAAAAAAAAAGTCGACAGAGGGAGTTTAGTGGTGTACAAGAGGGCAAACGCAATTATGGTTTCTTTGCTAATGTGCATGGCCCCAGATGGTTTTGATCTGGCTGTGCTCTGAAGGGCTCCTAGCTCAGTTGTCAGCTCTCATGCATCACAGACCCAGTGCTTAACGGAAAAAACGTGCTTTGGCAGCGACCAGCGTAGGCCTGGAGGCCAGCGGGGGCTGCTGGGTTAGCCACATGCGGCGGGGCGGTTGGGGGGGTGGGGGGTAACACCATCCTTTGCCTTCCGCATCTGGATCCTCACGGTCACATTCCCTCATTTCTTTTGGTTTTTCACCCTCTTCATGAATGTAATTGGCCAGCGTGACCCAGAGCAGATGCCACGCCACAGACTTGGGAGGTCATAAGAAAAAGACTCCAAAATACACATACACATGGAGCAGCATGAAGAAAAGAGAGAAAATGCAAACCAGAGTGAGAAAGAGATGCTTGCATGGAAATAAGCAGACATGATTACTCAAATACAGTCATTAAGGAGGAAATGTTGTTTTTCAGGCTGTCAGGATGATTAATGAGGGACAGAAAATCCACTCAAATGCTGTTGTTTAGTCTAACCAGCAGACCTGATCTCTGCCACTAACGTGGAACAGACAGGATGTGTGTGTGTGTGTGTGTGTGTGTGTGTGTGTGTGTGTGTGTGTGTGTGTGTGCGTGTGTGTGTGTGTGTGTGTGTGTGTGTTGAATCACTAAAAGGTTAAAAAGAAGATTTACAGAAGAAAGCTGGAAAAGTAACATTGTGTGTGTGTGTGTGTGCGTGTGTGTGTGTGTGTGTGTGTGTGGTGTGTGTGTGTGTGTGTGTGTGCGTGTGCGTGTGTGTGTGTGTGTGTGCTCTCGAACAAGAACATATTTCCATTCAGAAACCATAACTGTCTGTTCTCTAAAGCCTCTGAAACAATCATCTGTACATTCATAGCTTCACGCCTGGAAGCAGACGTTTAAAAGTTTTGTATTTGTGAGCACGAGGCTGTAGTGAGAGGGATATTCAGCATTTAAAGAATGTGAAGGGCTCTCGTCTGTTTATTTAGCTTGTCCTAAACCCAAAACAAAAGATTAAAAGTGCAAAGAAGGGTAGGAATTGATTGTTTGATTGATTGCTGGAGATGTTGGTGTGCAGCACTTTGTTCCTAAATGTCTGTCTTTAATTGTAAGGTCTTTTTGTTGTGGTTGTATTTGTGTGACAGTTGCCACAGGCACAACGGGACTTTAAATAAACAAACTAACAATCCAAGAATGGACAAAAGTTAAAAAACACAAGATGCAACCATTAGCTAACTAGCGTTACTTCCAAGGCCAAGAAACATTTAACTAATTACATTTGGTGGGGTTTCAGGTTCCGATAACACATCGAGGGCGAATTTACAAATAATGGATCGCGGCTGCTAATAGCTCCATGAATTGCGCACAACTTGCAACTCGCTATCTGCATTCATTTATTACAGCGCAAACACGGCCATTAAGTTTTGCAGCTGAGTGCAATTTACCCTTTTTTTCCTTCTTTTTTAAGTCTGATTGCACTTATCCATGTGGCAAAGTGTAAATGTTGTCTTTGTAGCTGTAGGCAGAACAACGGCAGAGAGAAAAAGCAAAATGAGATTTCCAGACGGCCCGCTACAAGCCCTGACCGACGATGTGCGGGCAGCACAGTAAGGGAAGTGTTACACCCATCTGCGGGTGCTTTAAGAATAACACCGGTTTTTATCGGTTTATTTGTGCAGGTTTAGCGGCCGCAAAAGCCCCACCATCCTTTTGTGAATACGTGCCTCACTGTGTTTCCACTCTTCCACACGCAGTCCTGGATGCTATCGGAGTTTAACCTAACGTGAGCGGTTAGTCCAAATCCTAAAAGCCTTCTTCTCTTGTTACCGTCAAATGGAAACATGCCGTTTGAAAAAAAAGTGTGTAAGCTAACGTTAAGCAAGGATATGTTCAAATAAAGACAAGAGTAACTATCTCTACACAGCAAAACAAGAACAATAATGTGCTTTCTTTTTCATTACCTGGTCAGGATGTTACCTTTTAGTCTTAGCTTGAGTATTTTAGCATGTTCGTAGACTTCAAGTGAAGATTTAAGACCCTATTTTTAACCTTAAAAAGTCGTGATTTCAACCGACTAATGGCGCTAACTTTAGCTTTGTTAGGACTCATTGTTTCAAATATTAGGCTACTAAGGATTTCACCATTATTATTATTATTATTATTGCAAACTGCACATGTGCTTTGATTGACAGGCGTAGCAACAGTAACTGTTCATTTAACTTACACGCTCAATTTAGTTTAAGAATGAAAAATGTTTTTCTGTCATTTTTTTTAAACGTCAGTTTCTAATTCAAATCAATCAAAGACATATTTCTCTGGTTTCCTTCATGAGAAGCAAATTCATTTCAAAAGCACATTTCATGCTGCAATAGATCACCTGGCCTACAGTGAAACTGTCAACACGTTCTGCTAAATTAGCGTTCTTTGTGTGCTTTCCAGCGCGTACTGTGCCAAAGTCCTCAGAAACTCCAGATGTTCCCCAAAAGCATGCTGTAAGGCTGATAAGGAATCAGCTTTCAACAGATGCCCTGAGCCTCAGGACGCCGTGATTTAGTAGCTGTGAATGATGAAACAGTGTTTTGTGTCTCACCGCCTGGATTTTAACATTATGAAAGCAGCTGCGGATTAAGGTGACGTCATGTCAGCGGATTGGAACGAGAAAGTTAGATGCTTCATTAGTTCGTTGGGATTCTTCGTGTGTTTGTTGGTTTTTGCATAACTTGTAATTCCTGGATTGTGGAAATGAAGCACAAAAGAAGTGTATTATTTTGAGGGTGAAAGTTCATTCTTGACATTGGAAATAATCTTAACTCAAGGACCACTTACTAGTTTTCTTTATGGACCGTGACATCCAGTTGAAAGCTCTGGGGGAAGCAAACAGGTAGTCCTTGAATCTTATTGTTTTCATTATCTATTAAGATAAAGACTCATTTTCAATACATTTAATTTGCTAGGTTTTTCTGGACCATGACTTCCAGTCGAAAGCTCCAGCAAAAAAGCGAGTAAGCGGACCTTGAGGACTATAAATATTTAGGTGAATTAGTTTAATTTCTAGGAAAAACTGTTAATAATAAAGAATGTTTTAAGTGAGAGCGCAACTTACTTATCAAACAAACACACAAAGAAATATTCTCTGTCGATCGTCTTGATAATTAATGAATTAAAAGATATTTACTGCACCACAGGGGTCCAACGAGTGACATTTCTCTTCAATAATAACTTTCTTTTGGGAGCGCCTTGGTAGCCTAATGTTTGACCCTACACAAGGTAGTAATGTTTTGATTTACTGTCTGATCCTGATCAAATGAAGAGTCTGTGTTTCCATTTGTAGTCCGAGCAGTATTGACCAATCACGTTTGAGCGGGCTTCGGTTGCACGCAGGTAAACAGTCCGAGTGGCGAGCACAAGAGACGTAAGACATTGGCCGAAATGCGATCTAGAAACCCGTCGTCTGACGATGATTTAGCTTTTTATTCACTAAAAAAGAAACGGTTAATTAAAGGGTAAACTGATCGTAGACTCTCATCGTCTCTCAACTCCGTCTCCATTCTCGCGTCTCAAGTTGCTAATTGGACTGTAAACAATGTTTGATTGTAGCCTGATATTTATGTTGGCAAAACACACCTGTAGGACCCATGGTGCGAATAAAAGCTTTTAAATAAAGCGATTAGATTATATTCAAACAATACATTATACAAGGAAAGAATCAAATGAAATGATAAAACGACACTCCGCTGCTCTTTCCCTCCATCATGATGTTTCCTGATTAAACTCAGATGACAGGTTTCGTTGGTCACCAATAGGTGGCATCCCAATCCAACACTATACTCCCCACTACGGCCGTTAGTGCAGTAAACATATATTTGAAAAGCAAATGTATGAGCAGCCGATTCCTTTCTTACACTTAATAAACTTAAGTGTCTGTTTTCTGGGACATATCTGGCAACGTGAAACCTCCAGAGTGGGCCTACAGGAGGATCTCATGCCCTCCCGCCGAACTCAGACACCCCACCACAGCATCTCAGACCACTGAAACAAGAGCGCTTTCTCTTGTTACAGCGTGGACCGGCTGCTTTGACCCCTGTGGGTCCCGTTGTCAGAGTCGTGAGTGACCAGCGTGGGTCATCTATACTTCGCCAAGGGTGTCACAGTCTCATGTTGCTAGGAAATGACATATTACCGCCGCCAATCATGTGGTAACTTGAGCGACTTTCAGGACTTCATCTTGGCTCTGATGCTCCGATGCTTATCAGGATCCTACAGTTTGTATCTATCACATCCTGATAGGTCAGACTTTTCACCATTTTTGTAAAACACACCGTCGGTCTAAATCAATGAGCATTAAATAAGGATGCTGTTGCTTTAAGGTGACACTGCACTTACTGCAGAACATAAGAATGTGAGCTGGATCCCTGTGCTCTGCTCATAAGCTGCACTGTCGACACGGAAGTAAAGCACACCTAAAGTCATCAATCATATGATTACTTTCACAGTAAAAATAGCCACTGGTACAAATCCACTCAAAGCCAGGCTGACATGTATACTGACGAAAGTTCACATCTTCCTTTCACTACTTCACCTCTTGTTCTAACCTTAGGTCAGAGGTATACAGAGATGTCAAGAACACAGAGAGAGAGCGAGAGAGAAGTGGTGGAACCGCTACGTTTAAGTAAGTGGTAAGTTTTATAAATCTACTCCACAACATCTTAGGGGCAAATATTGTACTTTTTTTAAATTTGCATTTGTGTGATAAACTGATTGATGAAGTGTTCCTTTATGTTTAGAGACAATTCCCCTCCTTATTCACCTAAACTCTTTAAAAACCCTCGTGGATCAGCTGGAAATGTATCGTCACAAAGTTGAAAACAGGGCTGTTGGCTGTCACATGAGGCCCAAAGGCTCTTTGTTGACGCCCAGAAACTTCTAGAACACGGCAAAAGAAGAAGAAAATAAAAGATTAAAGGCACAGGGCAGGGTCTCCGCAGACAGACAACGCCACACACACACACACACACACACTTGTCGTTCGTGAGGATTGAGAGGGATTCTTTTTGTATGAGTCTTTACATTATTTTATTTTTTAGGAAAATGCTGCGTATTATACCTTTAAATAAGGTTTTGAATGCAAGACTTTTACTTGTATTGGTACTTTTACTCAAGTAAAGGATCTAAACACGTGTTACAAGCACTGCTAGACAGAGAAGTTCTTGTTTGTACCTTGTTTTGTGTTGTAATTCAAGGAATATTACTTGTAAAAACATCCGATTGTGTTTTGTGTGTGGATTATTTGCAACAGGGAACGTCCTCTCTAAACTAGTTTTAATGAAAAAAAAGGCAAATTAAAAAGTGAAGAAGTCAACAAACCTTTTTACCTTTTTAAAGCAACTGAACTTTAAAATAGTGATTTTAAACTCACTCACGCTGTATATGTAAAATGATTGAAATGATGAAAAACTGACAATATCAGACCAGAACCGTAGAAATGAAGACAACAGAATATACATCTTCAGTGTGATTTATTTAACAAAATATGACCTCCCCTTTAACTGGATACCACCACAAGGTGTTCCAGTTTTTACATAAAAAATATCACATCTCATTTTTATTGATTTGCTGTGGAAATAAAAAAAAATAATCAAGAAGCTGAGGAGTTCAGAAAGAGAAAGAGAGAGAGAGAGAAGAGAGAGAGAGAGAGAGAGAGAGAGAGAGAGAGAGAGAGAGAGAGAGAGAGAGAGAGAGAGAGAGAGAGAGAGAGACAGAGACAGAGAGAGAGAGAGAGAGAGAGAGAGAGAGAGAAAGAGAGAGAGGGAGAGAGAGAGAGAGACAGAGAGAGAGAGAGAAACAGAGAGAGACACAGAGAGAGAGAGAGAGACACAGACAGAGAGAGACAGAGAGAGATAGAGAGACAGAGAGAGAGAGAGAAACAGAGAGAGACACAGAGAGAAAGACAGAGAGAGAGAGAGACACAGAGAGAGAGAGACAGAGAGAGAGAGAGAGAGAGACAGAGAGAGAGAGAGAGAGAGAGAGAGAGAGAGAGAGAGAGAGAGACAGAGAGAGAGAGGAGAGAGAGAGGGAGAGAGAGAGAGACAGAGAGGAGAGAGAGAGAGAGAGAGAGACAGAAAGAGAGAGAGAGAGAGAGGGAGAGAGACAGAGAGAGAGAGAGAGAGACAGAGAGAGACAGAGAGAGAGAGAGAGAGAGAGAGAGAGAGGAGAGAGAGAGAGAGAGAGAGAGAGAGAGAGAGAGATTTCAACATTCATTCTCAAAGAAGATTTTAAGACATATTTGACATCTGTCATCTGGGCTTCCAACATGTCTGCTAAGAGGATTGTAAAATGAGAATAGATTTATATGGTAAACATGAAAGCCAGATTCCCAGTAAAAATAAATAAAACTTCTCAGTAGGAATAAACAAAACATAAGGAACCAAAACAAATCATCACAAACCATGGGGCTGAATAAACCGTGTATGCTGTGTCAAGCTTACATGCATCTCTTGCAGGGAGAAAGCGACTGTGGCCAGACTTGCATCAGCCCACGGCTGCAGCTTATTGCCGTCCCTGCCACACTACATTTTTCCGCACTAAATCATTATCATTTGCAGCGAGAACCCTGAACATCCAAGAGCTATTACACAGCATCCAACCATCAATTTGCCGAGCCCACGGGGCGGCAAAAGTCATCCAAGGGCAGTCATTTCTGTTGCAAAAGTATCCAAGCAATGTGCAGACATGCAAGAGCCACATGTGTCCTCTGATCTTAAAGAGAGGAGCCCGATTAGAAACACCAAATCTCATATATAATGTATAAAGAAAGTGTGAAGATGCACTCAAGTCAAAATCCAGGACTTGTACTCCCATATCCGAGTTCCACTTGAATCCAGTCTTAAATCAGGGGAAGCAGCAACTTGCCGCAATTAAGTAAAAGCTTTAAGTAATAGTTCAACGTTTAGGAACATATGTTTATTGGCTTTCTGGCAGCAAAGTTAGATGAGAAGAGTGATACCACTTTTTTATTTGTCTTCGTAATATGAAGCAACATGCAGCAACTGGTTAGCCTAGCTTAGCAAAAAAGATTTGACAAAGGGGGAAAACAGCTAGCTGGCTCTGTCCAGCAGCACCTCTGAAGCTTGCTAATCAAAATGATATTTAATACGTACAAAACGTGGCTGTTTTATGAGTTCTTATGTGCTGGACTATGTCTTTGCTAGGAGCCAAAACTTCCCATTTTCCTGGAAACCTCTGAGATTTAGAGGCGCTGGTAGATTTTGCTACCTTTGTACAAAGCCAGGCTAGTGGATTCCCTCCGTTTCCAGTCTTTGAGCTAAGCTAAGCTAACCTGGCTGTAGTTTCATAGTCAAGAGAAAGGTATGAGGTTGTATAAGTTTACCCATCCAACCTTCCACCAGAAAGCAAATAATCATATTTCCCACAATGTCTAACTACTCCTTTAAACATGTGACCGGATGGTGTGTCACTGGTAGCCCAGAGCAGACGCAGATCCGAGTCTTTGACTGTAGAGAGCGTAATGAGGGTAGTACGGGCCTGCGGTGGGCAGAGAGTGCAGGGAGATGGAGGAGGGTCCAGGGGGAAGATGGACCTTATTATAGGGGTGATAGCGAGCTAAGCCCAGGCTGTGGGGCGCCCTGAGGGAGAGGGAGCTGGGCATGGAGCCTGGACTGCTCTGGTGGGGGAGATGAAGGTGGCAGTTGGCAGGTCCAGAGGAGGAAACAGAGAGCAGCTTACTGTCCATCCCCATAGGCATGGCTGTGTGTGTGCGGAGGTGAGCCAGGAGCTCGTCAGACGTGGAGAAGCGTTTGTCGCACGGCCCCACGGCTGAGACCCAGTTACAGGCGTGAGGAAGGGGGTCGTTGGGGAGCATGAAGCCGTATGTGTAGAGGGGATGTGAGAGGGAGGAGGACACGCTGGACGACATTGAGCTTTGGTGGAGGGAGTGCAGCGGGTGGGAGGGGTACACCAATGGGAAGTTTGATTTGAGGGTGGCGGATGGGTCGTGGATGCAGGAGTTGCAGTTGCTCCCGCCGAGATGGGATACACTCGGATAGCTTAGACAGTAGGGGTCCCTGCATAAACTCTGCATGAAGGCAGGAGGGGAGGCACCCGGGTGCTTTCCTGGAACTCCCATGCCGAGGCTCGACTTAGTCGGATCCATCCCGGGAACAAACTGAGACGGATAGCCTGCGTAAGCCCCCACTACAGATCCATGGTAGCCCATATTAGAGGAGGGCAGGGGGAAGAGTTGTTGGCTTGTCTTATAAGGAGAAATGGGTGTAATGCGTCCAGGGCCGAGGTTAGGGTGGGCAGACTCTGCTTTACTTCCCTCATGGTTGGAACCACCGTCAGAGCTGCTGTTACTGCAGTTTGCGCTGGCTCGAACGTGGCTGGAGTTTGCATCGTGTGGACTGTCCGAGTTGGTCTTGTCGGCGTCTTTTTTGGGATTATTGCTGCTCGTGCTGGTGGGACTGCTCTGCTCATGTGCAGTTTCTCCACTAGGAGTCCGGGGGTGTGACTGTCCACCAGGAGACTGGCTCAGTTTGTGAGGCTGCTGGGTGTGTCCTGGTGGGGTGCTGCTGCTGGCTCTGGAGCTGGGTGAAGCAGCGTGGGGCGGATAGGACTGCTGGCCGTTGGTGGAATTTCCATTAGTGGTGACATTATTGCTGGGTACCCTGAACCCGACTTTATCGCTGCTGCTGCTGCTGCTGCTGCTGCTGCTGCTCTTGGAGCTGCTGCTGGTAACTCCGTCTCTGCGACTGTCTCCATTGCCTTTGTTGTAGGGCTTGAAGCTACACTTGTCCTCCAGAGAGGGGCGGTGCTCCCCGTGCTTCAGGCTGGAGCTGGATGACCGACTGCTGGGCTCCTTGTCCCCCTGGCTGCTGGAGGAGCCGAGCTTTGAGGAGGACGGAGGGTCTGGTTTACCAATCTGAGAGCAGGTCTGTGCCAGCAGGGCCAGTGGGCTCTTCTTGGCATCCAGCTACAACAAAATATAGATTCTGATTAGCTCTTTGATTTCTTTTCTTTTTTACTGTATTGTGCCCAGAGACAATTAGGTTTTCATACAAAGAAAAAGAGTGCAACAACATGAACCAATCAACAGTCTGTAGGCCTGTAAACTGCTAATATGTACTTAATTTGAATTTGGGCTGCAACTAACGATTACAGTAATTAGCGATTAACCTGACAATTATTTTCTTAATTAAATGGTTTTGTCTATAAAATGACAGAACATTTTCAAATATGTTTTTCAAACATATTTGGATTTCCTGGAATCCAAAGGGCCGACTTCACATTGCTGCTTTAAGAGCTCAAACGATTAGTTGATCGACAGAAAAATTATCTGCAACTATTTTAATAATCGATCGTTTTTCGTCGAGTTTCAAGCTTCTCAAAAGAGATGATTTGCTGTTTTCACTATGTCAAAAACACACTTTATCTGTGATATTTTGGACTTTCGGTTCAACAAAAGAAGACATTTGATGACACACTTTGGGCTCTGGGCAGTGGTGGTGAGCGTTATGACATTTCATACGCTTAATGATTAATCGATAATAAAAATAATCGTTATTGCAGCCCTACATTGTTTTATTTGTTGTCTGACCCAGTCTATAAGGTCAAAATAAAAAGTCAACTATCATAAATGACAAATAACAGCTACAAATCCTCACATTAGCGCAGCGAACACCAGTGAAAACAATGACTTTATTGCCAAAAAAGTTGCTTATTATTGACTCTACAGTTAATCAACTTATCGCTCCAGCTCTAATTAAAAGATATAACTAAGTTGTCATTACTTGAATATATTTAAAGATCACATAGCCTATGAAATATGACAAGGTTTAGCATTTGTTTGTTGGATTTGATTCTCTTTAGGGTTTGTCTTTGCAGTGATCACAGTGGATGACTGTGCATTAGATTTTGCGCCACACTGCAGTGCAGGAATAGTTGGTGATAAAGACAAATAAATACCTCAATGCTCACTGGTGCGGGGGTCAGAGGCTGTAAATATTCCGGGTGTAGCAAGTGTCCAGTGTGCGCAGTCAACATCTTGATAACTCGGATGGGAAGCCGCTTTGCCTGCCGAAGTGGGTCCAGAGGGGTCAACAAAGAGACCACAGCACCGGGACGAGACTTTGGACGGTCGCTGGTCTCACTGAGCTCGATACGGTTACTTACTGATCCTGAAGGGAGATATTTCATTGGTATAAAGGCGCAGCGCTTTAAGTGGATGTGCGTTACTTTTCAAAACAAGTGTTTACAGGTTATACATGTAATCCATTCGGTCGCGTCCCACAAAACAAAAAAAACACTGTCCTCAAATGTCCCGAAGGACGGAGAAAAGCTCTCAGTTCGTTTGAAGCATCTTCATCTTCACGACACGGCTCCTATACTCCCAATTTCAAACCAAAAAACAAACAAAAAGAAGTCCTCTGTGTGAGTAGCAGTGCGCAAATGTGACAATGTCCCTTCTGTAAAGGCGTAAAATACCAGAGTTTACGAGATATATTCCAAAGTGTTGGAGAGGAAACGTCCCACTGCGGGTTTTCGGTCCGGACTTCAGCAGCTCACTGATCACAACAGGCAGGACTTCAAAGTGTCCGCTGGGTGGCCGCATCAGTGATGAGATGGGCGGGGAGGGACGCGCGTGAAGGCGGGGAGGGACGCGCGTGAAGGCGGAGCGAGGCATGCTCAGAGTGACAATCCTTCCACCTGCCTTTGATATAGTGCTGGAGGAAGTATTCAGAGTATTTACTTAAGTAAATGCAGAAATACTACAGTATAAACTACTCGGTTACAAGTAAAAGTCCTGCATGCAAACTTAAGTAAAAGTCCCACATTTAAAATAATACTTTAGTAAAAGTACAGAAGTATTATCAGCAAAATGTACCAAAAGTAAAAGTAATATGTGTTATAGAGTATTATATTTGTATATTTATATCACTAACAAATCAAGAGTATTTTAGTGTCAACTTTTAGATGTTTTGTTTACTACTGCGTAGATTAAAGTACTGCAACATATCATATAACTTATGCTTTTTAATTCAACAAAGTAACTAGAAAAGTAGAATACACACAATATTTCCCTCCCAAAAAGTAAAAGTAAAAGTAAAAGTAGCAGAAAAGGGAAGAAATACTTAAGTAAAGTACGAGTACCTAGTAAATGTACGTGGTTACATTGCACCACTGTATTTACTATAGCCTAAGTCAGTGTGCACTCTGAGAAATATAACAGTGAAATCTTACATAACTGGGGTTTAAAGGGTTTAATTTAAGCATTAAATATGAAACAAGATGGTTTTGATACTGATGGCTTTGTATCATGAACTTGTTTGTTATGAGGAAAATAATGTGAGATTTATTATATTTTTATTCGTGGGGATTTTCTGCATAAATGATCTGTCATCATGCATTTAGTTCATGAGCCTAGGTCGAGCCAGGCAACGCGTGTTTATCTTTATACAACTAGTAACTGTCCCAAAAAGAAATGACCCATTAATTTAAATTTTATGCAAAGGCCAAAACGGGCAAAATAATCTTTGTCCATCTTTTGTGTATTAATAAACTGGACAATTATACGGTTTAAATTTCTGGAAAGATTTATCTGTAAGCCAGAGTTGTACTAGATCGTGTGGTCGATCAGCAGATGCACAAACAAAAAAAAAGCGTCTAATTGTTGGATATGTACCCAAAATGTTGTCATCCATGACTAAGAGAAGAGATCTGATCTCACACGAGGTTTCAGGAGCAATCGTTGAATCATAAGATTCAATCTCTGACGTTTGGTACACGTTCATCTAAACTCAAAGGTTTAAACGGAAACTAAACTTTGCTGAAAATGTCAGATGGTATAATTTCCAGCTCATGAAACGTAGATCTAAGAGCATACTGGGAAGCGGTGCATAAACCCCTTATTAAAACTAAAAATGCACTTTTGTGAGTGTAATGGTGCAGAGAACAAAGTCAGTGAGCAGTGGAAATAAGTCATATAGTCACATGAGTCATTCTTCACCCAGTTGTCAACAAGTAGATGAGTACAGGGCAAACACCGCAAGGGGTTTACCAGTTCAGCTGCTTGTGTTTCATCGCATCAACATGTGTAGTTCTTCTCTGAGTCATACCTACGTCAAATCTGAACACACAGACATGATGCACATAGTTTTAGATTCAGTGGAATTTACACTTTCCAATTATATTATTATCGCAAACAAACATCTATACATCCGCTTTAAAATCATAGAAAGAAGATGGTAAATGGATTGCATTTACCCATTCACTGTAACTCAGACAAAGGCTTCCATACAAAGTGCCTGCTCATTAGGACACACACACACACACACACACACACACACACACACACACACACACACACACACACACACACAATAAGCAAGAGATACAGAGGTAGTTTGAATAGTTGTAGAATCTGGCAAAGCGATTCAGTACATTTGCAACAAAAAAAGACAGAATTCATATGTCACTTGCACAGTCTCTCTCTCACACACACACACACACACCATTGGGAGCAATTTGGGGTTCAGCATCTTGCCCATGGACATTTTGACATTTTGACCGTAGAGGCCGGGGATCGAACCATCAACCTTCTGATTGGGGAGCAACAACTCCACTTCCTGAACCCCTGCGACCCCAGACATCTCTTATAACTCCAGAACCTGCCTGAGAATCATCACATTTGAAAGTTTTCTTCATTATCAAAGTAATCCAATGATTGATGTCCGTACATACATGGGCACATTGGAAACAGGAAGTGCTAATAGCTAATTCGGCATACTTTTAACGGTGCCAATTTGCCAAAATGTAAACAAATATAGGCTGAAAAAATGTTGTAGCCCACACCTAGGGATTCTTTAAAATGCTGCATCCAGATTCAAAAACACTTTGTTATTTTATAAAATGTTTTGTTCAACAGATCATTTGTCTTGTGGCTATTGCTCCGACCATTAAAAAAAGAACAAATCAATAAAGTATAAAGAACATGTCACTAGAGTCTATTTTCTTTTATTAATTTATGCGATTTATACCGGAGGAAGAAGAATGTGATAAAGACAGATCGCTTCTATATTAATGGTTTTATGAATCTGGAATGTTAATAACTTTATTGCATTACCGCCTGCTGACTGACTTTGCAATGAGCTAATTTTGTTAACCTAATTATACAATGAATTGGTTAAAGTACTTAAAAATTACGGCTGACAAGAACTATTAGCAGCAGCCCAAAATAGTCTCAGTCTGAAGAGCTTTGATTCTCTGAATCCTTTGCCGCCTCAATTGAGTGCGAAATCATTCCTAATCCCTCACAACCTGTGGGCAAAAGGCTGCATAATGTGAATTAGCTAACAGATATTTGTACGTATCCTGCAGGGTCTTCCTTAATCTTCAAAAGCAATGGTTCACATGTAAATATAAGGAAAGGGTAATAAATTAACTGTTATGTAAAAGCACATGCAGTTTATTTTGAAAATTCCCTTTTTTACAATCCTTACAGGCCTCGTGAACAATCTGAAATCTGCACTGTTTAAAAAAACAAAAAAAGGTTAAAGTAACTGTCGCCATGCCCTAAACTGAAGAAACAGCCACTCTCAGCCATCCATCAATGTCCCATTTGTGATAAGAAGCAGAGAGTGGGTGCACCATCTCATTAGGAAACAAGGTCAGTCTGCACCACTGTAGAGGAGAGTGCTTGTGTGGCTTTAGGGGGGGAAACAGAAACAGCAGGAGTGCTGGTTTGCCTTATTAAGTGTTGGCACAGTACACGAGTTGTTGGTATACAGGCACTGATCTACAAAGTGCATAAACAATTAAAACAAATACATTAAATGCATCAATACATCTGTATATGACAGCATTTACCTGTGATTATCTTGCAGATTTGTAAATCTGTGTTTCCTTTCCCTACATGAGAGTGTTTTAGTAAATTGTTCCATAGATTAAGAAGCTGGTTCAGGGGAAAGACAGACACTAAAGTCTGTATGCATCGATCTGCAACATAAAGTCACAAAGAGAGAAAGCAGGCTGCTTGTTCAAGTCCCCCTCACATAAAAACATAATGAACTAGAAGGGCAATCAGAGAGCTCAGACCTTCGCCAAGGACAAATGCGCTCTCTCGCAATGTTACCCGAAGGCCTTTTTATGCTCTTGAAGATTAGCCTTATTTATAGTCTCAATCGATAACATGGTCGGACTCATGATGGGCAGAGTTATCGTCTATTTTTGTGCTGCGCATTCTTCTTCCTTGTCAACACACAACGTTTTATGCCATTTGTTGCTTGACATACGGTCGATATATCAGAACTCTTTTTGCAGGACAAAATGAAAACCGAAACAAAGAGCTGAAAGATGCTAAAGATGCTAAAAGATGCTAAAAGATGCTAAAGATGCCGAGTCGAACTGCAGCATCAGGCGATACATCTCTGTAGGTCCGTCGTTTAACATTAACCCTTTTTTACACTAACTGCAAACAGGGTTTTCCTGGTTCTTGGTTTGGAAACTCCTATCCAAAGTGAAACAGCATACAGGTGTGGATCTCTTCATGATGAATATTAGCCGCAGTAAGGTCTGTGGTGGGGGGGGGAAAAGAAAAAAGGAGGTTGAACTTTGAGGAAAAAGGCCACAGTAAACAATAAGGCTCTTCTCTTTAACTTCTCGTGACGGGCCTTGAAGTTGGTCATTAACAAGCAGTTACACAGTCTCTGTGAGTGATTACTGTTTCCTGTTGTTGCCTAATTTGAGACGGGTTTCCTCTTGTTCCCTTATCTTAAAAACATAATCAAAGCGGCAACACATGGGAAAACAATGGAACCACATATGAGACATGGACTAAAACCTCTTAAAGAGTCCTCTACTTAGACAGCCATGGTGTTTGTGCTGTGCTAAAATGCACACAGTGATTGATAGTGGGTCCTTTCTTCTCTTTGAAGTCATTTAATAATCCTGTGGAAATGGAGAGTAAGACATTTATGGAGCCCGAAACCCCGGATGTGTCCTTACTGCACCTTTTGGTCTTCTATTCCAAAAATGAGACTGAGAGCTGCTCCTGAAACACTCCTGCCTTATGTAAGTCTACACTCTTTGCCAAACCCTGTGCTCCTGCTACGCCTGTCAAACTTTCCATTACAGCATGATGAATATGCCGTTTACAACAATAACTGTGGCAGTTTGGCAAAAGCTGTAGTAGCCTAATATTTGAATAGAGATCTTTGATTTCACACTAAAGTAAACAAAAGCAGACTTCTCAATTCTACCAGACAACCTTTGATTACTGCACAGATCCATCTAATTTGTTTTAAAACAAGAACCCTGTAAATGCATCTTAAATATGCACTTGATTGCTAAATGTTAGCATCCTCGCTACATGAGGAGTAGTTGTTTTTGTATTTAAGGTTAGCTATTTATGGCACAGAATTATAAATAACTAGATTTATCTCCTTGTTTGCTTCCAGCAACCAGTTAAATTGCAGTTTAAATCCATGTCTGTCCAATGTGTCATCACTTTATCCGATTAGACATTTGTGTGAATCTTGAGTTTTGGACAAAAATGTGCTTTGTGCGGTCACAGTGAACTTGACTGTTGACCGTTGACCACCAAAATCAAATCAATTCATCCTCGAGTCAAACTGGATGTTTGTGCCAAATCTGAAGAAGATTGCCTCCAAGCGTTTCTGAGATATTGCGTTCACGAGAATGGTACGCTATCGCCAGCGTGGAGGCATACAAATACATTTTAAATGTTGGTCATTTGGATGTGGTGTGGACAGAACTCATAACGTTGGTTTAATCTCTTATATAGTGGCAGCAGAGTGGATGTTTAGGTCCTGAATTGTTCTAATTTAACCTTTAATCCAACAAGATAACATGGGATGATATGCTTTTTAAGATTTGGAAGCAATGCTAGGATACTAATGTAAAAAGTAAGCTAGTTATCCGGACATGCTAACATTAGCATCTCACCGAGAGCAATTAAACACGCTTTTTAATCCCTTAATCCAGATACAGTGCAGTGTGAAACAGAATTTGTCCAATGATTAAGTCTGTCCACCTGTACAATCAACTTACCCTCAAATATTTAAATCATTACTCATCCAACACACACAAACACACACACACACAAACACACACACTTTCTCAGTAGCACAGACGCATTTTGCATGCCCTGTGGGTGGAATGATCCGGAGAGATCAGACTGCCAGAGGATGCCAGCCTGCAATCAGATTGTACTGTGCTTTTCTGTGAAATTTCATCTGACATCAAAGATAGTTTTTCACACCCCTCTAGATTTGGCTTTTACGAGAGGATCTTATTCCAAAAAGCTGAAAGCTGCCTGCTGGCTACCGTGAAAAGAAATGCTCCTTGTTTTTACTGCTTTTAAAAGCCGAAATTGTTTTAATACAATCTTTGATTTAATCACATGTTATTAGTTACAGTACAACTCAGAAGGGTGGTGTCTTTTCTTTTTATAACAACCTAGAAAACAAGAGCAAAAACGTGAAGGATTGTGTTTGTCTGGTCTAACATAGGCAGCACACGTTAGCATATCCGGCTAACTAGCTTACTAGCAGTAACCTAGCATTACTACAGAAGCCAAGGAGCATAACTAGCACTACATAACATTAATCTGTTGGCTTACAGGTTACATTATAAACCCAGAAAAGTGCACTCAGGGTGCAGATCAACACCAGGTGTGTCTCCCTCTCTTCTCGCACACAAAGAAGAGTTGGATCTCACTCAGTTGTCCCTCCTGGCTCCCTCAAGATGGCGGCGAAGATAACAAGAACTGGTATTTCTTCATCTCGTATCGTGCCTAACTTTGGTGAATCATAACTTATCAGGTGTGCAATTAATCTGCAGATGCTCTGGTTCAAACTGAGGACAAACCTTTCTTGCAGATCTTACAGGAAATGCCCTTCAAAAAACCACGAGAGGTCCTTGAGCATCCAGTTATACATGAGCACAAAACATATTAGGCTAAAGGACTCAGTAGTATGCAAGATTAGCTGTGGCCAGACAACACGCACACACACACACACACACACACACACACACACACACACACACACACACACACACACACACACACACACACACTACTACTACTATATCAGAGTTTAGAGGAACGTTAGCATCTCTGGACGCTGAAATGTAGCTTTAGCCCCAACCGTTCAGCATTAAATAATGTATGTCCCCATTAAGTGAAAGCGACATTTCAGCAGAAAAACAATAAAATGGTTGATGTCTAGAAATGTGAAGCCTCTCACGTCACAATTTAAGGAGTTTTTGTTGTTGCTAAAAGTACAGTTTATCATTGTAAACTGCCTACGTGTCGATGCCGGGATGGAAAGTTTACAAGAAATATATATTCCATATCCACACTTACAAAAAGTATTTTCTATTTTTGCTTGTGTTCAGGGTGTTGGAGAGATCTAGTGAACCTTTGCTTGACTGCTGCAGGGAAATTGATTGTGACTGCACAGCCCTGGAGGCGCTAAACAAACCTTTCCATTGCTCCCTCTAGCCTTCACTCCACACAGTAGCTCGGCAATCATTTACCATTGATTTCCCCTCTGTTTGAAACACTTCGACAGATGCAAAGCGGAGGCCAGGCTTATCACATTTGTCAGAGCTTATGCCGCAGATTTATCTAAAGCTGTTGTCCGTCTTGCTCACATGGTTTGGGAGATCACACCAAAAGGGTTTATGAAAGAGTTATGATAAACCAAACAACACGTCCGGATGGATAACACAAACCAATCAAATTAAAGACCTTTGTGGTAGAGAGACATTTCGAATAAGCTTTAAGAAGTTGCACAATAGTGAGTACATTTAGGGATTGAGAAGAGGTGTTTGGGGGCTAAAGGTCTATGTTAACAGGCAAGGCAATATGGTTTCTGTATTATGTTTATGTTGCTCTTTAGGATACCCGTGGCACCGACCTTAATTCGAGGAAATTATCATTTTATATGTTGAGAAATGGTTAACGGGGAGCTACACCGTTTCTAGAATGTGACTTTTTTCACAGCACTGATAAAGGAAGACCAGCGATGTCCCACAGTTCACTGTTAAAAGTGTCCTTTTAGAGCCATTTTGTATTCCAGGACAGATTCCCAGTGTTGATAATGAGAAAAAAGGGCGACAAAGAAGTCGATTGCTCTCATGCTGGATCCCCATTAATCCTGAAGCTGTCTATAAAATCAAAGAAGAAGCAGTTAGCTGTAACAGAGCAATGGACCAGGAACTATGTCACGCATTGATTCACCCTGTTCAATAAGTTACATTGATAGAAAACCCTGTTGGTTATTTAAAAAGAGCAGCAGAGGGGAAGCAGTGAAGGCGACTCTCCTCGCATGCTCCCCACTTTGATGGCTTTATTTACTTAACCCTCAGCACAACCCTCATTCGTAAATGTCAGGAATGACTCCACGCATCCATTTAGAAACCCAAATGTGAGCTACACCAAACATAGGCTGTGTTCCTGCGTGCACAGAGCTGCATAATCACAGGTCAGCAGAAACCATTTCTACCCAAAAACACACCATTACAGAAGGAGAAGATGCATTTCAGCCGTCGTCCCACATCTGTCATCGCTCAGCACACACCGCACGCCTCCTCTGCTCTCCCTCAAGACATGCCAGGAAAGCAGACAAAGTCTGTCATAACACTTGACTTGTGGTTTAACACACTATGGCAACACTGGAAGGTGGTAAATGAGATTGCTTTCTTTATTTGTATTTCTGTCTTTGCAAATAAATCAAACCAAGAGCGCACATGTTGCGCTGAATAAAATCAAACTTCCCTGCAGTAACTCTGGGTTTTCAGAAGGGATAAGCACTTTAATTTCTAAATCTGTCAGACATAGAATACGTCCCTTCGGCAAAAGGTGTCCGGTGTCAATCTTGCGTGCAGTCGTGACAGTTGAAGGAAACTGAGCGGGATGAGGGCGGCCATTTTGTGCCTGTCAGTCACAGAAGGGGAAGGAGAAAGCGCTGTTGTCAAACCACTTGTCAGGCTTTGATGTTACGAAGGAGCTCGATTAAAAGGCCATTATTGTGTAAGTAAATCAACGGCCATCACCCGGCTGCACCAGCCTAATTTATCTTAATGCTTAATATTTGACTGCAAAGATCAAGATAAAAGATGTAGTTACTGCTCAGCTGCATTGTTCAGAGTTGGAGGGGTTGAGGAATTACTTCAAATTAAAGCAGCGTTGCCTCTTCTTGTTGCGTAGGGTGATTATTTACGGTATGTGCTACGGTTAATTCTGAAGATCATGCACGTCACCGTGTTTGTAATGCTCAAAAAGTCATGAATTATTCTGTTGATCACCCAACAGGCCTCTCCTTTAGTTTGTGATGACAAAGTGCTCTATTTAGGAAGTTAAGATTGAAATGTCTGGGGTCTAATTTATCGCTCCAGGATGAATACATGAATGTGAAGTAGCGCCATATTTCACACACACCACCTCCACCTCCCACCCTCGTAATGGAATATTATTACCGCTGCCCCAGAAAGTTGCAGAGGGAACCGTTTTTCACCTGAACAAGCATTACGGTGTCATGTTGAACATTATTCACCATGTGCAGAGCGCTCTGACACGTCGTGAAATATTTTCTGCGCTGACCTCAGATTTCTGCTGAAGTAGGACAGTTTCCCCTCCAGCTCCAAATGAACAACGAACTTTAGAGGGTGAGATAATGACACGATTTTCCACAGAATCATAAATACAGATTTACTCCTGATATCCTTGAAGCATGGATTACTGTTTTTCCACTCTTCAACTCCCGCTATTTCACTACCACTGGCTCTCTGTAACTCAAATCCGTGTAGGGTGTTGACTCATTGATAACTTCTGCTCAGAGAAACTCTGGTAAGAAGATTCCACTTTAATGTGTTATGTGTGAACAACGTAAATAAATCTGATATTAACACTAATACAATTGATTTATCTTATTTAACATCTTCCACCTCACCCATCCCTACCATAAACCTACTTTTTGTCTTTTTTAGGGAACGACAGCGGATCTTTAGGGGGAGATAAAGCTAGCTGATAAATGCAACAGAGAAATGGTATAAATCATCTGAAAGCTGGGAACCTGGAGATAATTTGAGATGCAGCTCAGCACTAGGTGTCAAGTTTTTCTAGACCATAAATCTGAACTAAACATTGTGTTTTGGTTAGGCGCCTTTTAAAATGTTGAAATGTTAGCGTGCATGAGGGCTTAGAACGTTATGATTGAAGTGTACGATGGTCATCCCCATTGCTTATTATGTCTTATGAGTTGCTGCAGCAATTTATTGGTTTATTTCCATTGTTAAACAGATTTGGTAAGACCTAAGACTGAGACCTTGAGGAACACCATAGAGAAATCCATGCTGTGATTTAGTTTCACAGCATGTTTCGCCAATTGGATGGCGAGCACTCCTCTTCTGGAAACTACTCAGAAAGTTATCCCAATTTATGAGCGTCAATTAGGCAACAAGCCAGCATGACATGGTACCAATGGACACCTTTCATATGATACCAGTACCTCCAGTCTTACTTTAAAACTGAGCCTGATACAGCCTCTGAAAGACATAGCGCCCTAAGAGCGTAAGAGGTTAGGGAGCAATACACTGTTTGCTTCTGGTTTCACTCCAAATACGTAGCACAAAGCTAATTTAGACTATTTACAATATGTAACTACAAGACAGGAATAACCATATTTGGAAAAAAGTTGGACTCCTGAATCCGAATAACGTGAAGTTTATCTGTTCTTTCAATTTAGCCGTCATTGCACGACTGCAACAATAAGCTGCAAAAGTTAGCATGACTAACTAGTTTGCGTTACTTAGTAGTAACTTAGTGTTTCATGCCAAGGCTAAGGAGCGCAACTAGCTTTACGTGATGTTTTGTTGTGAGGTTACAGGTTACATTAGATCAAAAGCTGTACTGATTTGGCACGTCCACTGCGTTTAGAGGAACATTAGCATCTCAACAATAGCCTCCATCTGTTAGCATTATAGCATGTAGCATGAAGTGCGTTTTTAAGACTCTTTTATGGGATTCTTTTACTAATTTTAAGTCAGCCAGAGACGCTTTAGCCGCAGTCTTTTAGCTAGCATTTCAGCAGAAAAAATCAAAGGTTGCTGGCAAGCAAAGAGAAGCCTGACACATGTGGTAAAAACACTTAAACTAAGGTGTTATTTTGTGGGTAAAAGTGCAAGTTTTCTCCTCTCTTCCTGCCAAATGGTGCAGTAAATGACTTACAGCATGGCCACATCCAGCCTCAGTTTTCAGTGTCTCATGTATCCATGTGCATTTGTGTATATATGTGTGTGCAGTGTCGGCAAGAGGTTACCGCAGATTGTCACAAGAATAACAGGACTAAAAGCACTTTCCTCCGCTGTCATCCGTGATGAATGGGTTTCAAAATAAGATTGAGCATATTTTATATCACCTGTAAGCTATACACACTGCTGAGACCATAACTCCTTCTTTACCAGAAAGTATGGCATTGTATATTTCCCCACTCGACACATTTACAAGCCCTCCCTGTTGTATAAACTCAGTGATTGGTATTTCAAAGCACCTTGTCAGGTCGAGTACTGAGCACTGCCAGCTGCCTCAGCTACCTCAGCAAACAGTGGGAGGCATTTCAGAGAGAGAAAGTAAGACTGAGAGAGTTATTGCCTTTGCAAAGTCGAGTGCCTATTAAAAAACTCTCTCTTGTGAGTGTAAATTTATAGTGTTTGTGCTCGCTGCTGTTAAAATCAAAACCGTTGCCTGGCCGGGGCTGTTCGTTCCACAGGAACCAGTTGGGAAAGATTTCTGCCTTATTACAGGAAAGCCCCGAACGTTGGAAAACAGAGGCCCGGCAGGCAAAAACTAAAATATATCTTTTTGGATAAAGGGGCTTTTTTTTTATCAACCTGTACAGATGAGATTAATCATCCATTCAGAATGTCACAACTGCTCCGAGTGGATTTTTGGCCATATCTTTGGCTTTTTTCGTCCCTATGTCGCCTCTCTTTAAGCCTCGTCACAGTCTGTTACAGTCGCACTCACACTCTTTATTGAAGCTTGAGCCAAGGAGAATTATTGTTGTGTAAATCTATCGCCTATTTCAAAGGATCACAGTGGTGCAACATAAGTCACATAGTTCACAACTCTTCACGCACAAACAACATTATATGGACAAAATGGAGGAAAGACAAGAACATTTCATCAATGAGTTCAACTGTAATATTTCTCCTTTGTTACTTATGGAAGACAATATCCGCAAGGGAAAGAAAGAAAAGAGTTGATGCAAGCTAAAAATATAAAACACACATGGTCAAGTCAAAGTTTTGACTTCTAGCTATTCAGATATCTTATTACACCCCCAGTTTTCATTATTTTTCCACATTTGACCGTTGGCGAGGACCAAGAGTGTCTCGTAAATGATGAAATGAAAAGGAAATTACATAATTCACTTCCAACTTCCTATCAACACCTGTACTGTTCATTTATTTAGTTATTTATTTATCTTTGAATTTGACATATTAATATATATTTTTTTTTATTGCACATTTAAACAAAACATTTTTATATATTGATGTAAAATGATTGATTAATTCCCGCTTTTATTGACTAGATATAGCTAGATATAAACTAATAGATGCTTTATGAATGACACCTGTGGTCCTCCATACGTTACAATAACTTGTCAAACTTCTTCGTGTTGCATTATTTTATTTTTCTTGGCTGCATTGAGCTTCTACAGTTAGTTAACGACCTCACGCCCTGTGCAGAACATCGTGTCACTGTATCACCGACCTTTATCTTTTATAGTCATTCATTTTCTTTTTTTGTATAGTTTTTGTCATGTAGTAAATCAGAACAAGAGGGGGGGTCCAGGCATTACAGTGAGCTTAGAGAACATCATGTAAATGGCTACAATCATCAAATGAAGTTTTTAAATTAGGCTGCCACCCAGAGCACACACAGAGGGATATTATTTTGACACTCCGTCACCCTCCGGGAGTGAAAACGGACCCTTTTTGATGTGTGATCCGCCAAGGCTTGCATCGGCTGGCAGATTTTATCAGCAAACAAGACAGGCAAGCAGAGAGAGCGCAGACTAAATAAAAGGAGGGTGCATGATAAAAATGTCAAGGATTATCTTCACTTTGCGGGGCGCTGTGATGTCGTATCAAAATGGATTTGGTAGAAATGATTTGGCAGGAAGAGAAGCGCTGATGGGAGGAGGGGGAGGCAAGATACAACAAGAGAGGGTTGTATTATGCATGTGTGGTGTGTGTGTGTGTGTGTGTGTGTGTGTGTGTCCTATTTGACTATTCAAATTTTTCCTTTCCACATTTCTTTCTGTTCTGACATTTTTTTTTATTACGGAAATTGAAACATTAAGCTGTCAACATGAGGTAATAATACATGATGCCACTTCAAGTTCTGTTCCATGTGTATAATTGAGAGAACAAAATAAAAGCTATTGTAGGCGAGTAGGAAACTTAATGTTGACCTCACAAACTGTAACTATCAATCCTTGTTTTGACCTATAATCTTGTGAATCGGACTCCAGATAAATTTACGAGCTGTGGATTAAATGAAAGACATTTCTGTGTTTTTCCCATGAACAGAGGCAACGATTGTTTCAGAACTGCTCCATGCAGGATCCAAAGCCTTCTGTTTTATATCCCCACCAGCACCAGTATCAGAGCGGCAGCCATCTTTTCGACAGAGCGACAAATGAGGGAGGGGTGTCGCCTCTGGCGCCGTCAGCCCATGTGGAGAGTGCTCAAGGTATAAGGGAGCAGCACTGGTGCTTTACTGGAAAGGTTTTTATCATTCCCAGTTGGCTACCGGTTCCAGAAAGTGACTCGCAGGAGGGTGAGGACAACAGTCATCCTTAAAAATATGTTTTTTGTAATTTGAGGTGTATATGTGTAAAATGTGTAAAATGTTGACACTTTTCATAGATTTATTTAACGTATATAAGAAACAACTATGAATTACCGCTACGTGGAGATTTGTTTCACTGGTTTCTGTGAGTCTGTGTGCGCTGGTGAGATGCTCCCAGTCAGAGTGCGACGCGTTGAGGGGATTGATTGATTATTGTTTTGCCACAGCCGTGTGTGTGTGTGTGTGCGTGTGTGTGTGTTGCCTAAGGACTGTGATTTTGCTGTCACCCTGCCACTTAACATTGAACGCCACTTCCCCCCCATCCTCCCTCTATCTGTCCATCATGTTGTCACAAAGTCTAACAGGGAGGATTAGAGCTGCAGACGTGTCACATATAAGTGTGTGTGTGTGTGTGTGTGTGTGTGTAGTCTTCACCCATGACCCACATTTTTTTTCTACACAGGGCCTGAGGCGAATGGGAGGGTTTCAGGTAATGTGTGCCAGCGTGTGTGTCAGTGTGTCACTCCAACCTTATCATCTATGCTCGGCTGAATCCAGACTGCCTGTGGATTATCGCTGTCATCACCTGAGAGGAATGCAGCTCAGTCTGTCATGTTTGCCGTTTTTGATCTTTGAAGTGCGACAGGGACACAAACACACAGAGACGCCGGACTGGTGGTTAAAGAAAGTGGAAGTTCTGATACTACGCTGTGAAAACACATCACAGGTGAAAGTCCTGCACTCAAAACTTCACTTAAGTAGAAAGTGTGTATCAGCAAAATGTCGTCATTCTGGGTTAAAATGTCACATCTGATGTTTTTGGATCAGTATCACTGCTGCGTTAATGTGTATTAATGGAGGACAAAGCACAACATTTGCCTCTTTCATGTAGTTAAAGCTAGAGTCGAAGTATAAAGTTGCATAAAATGGAAATATTCAAGTACAAGTTCTTTGAAATTGTACTCAAGTAAATGCACTTCCACCTCCTGCTCAGCCGCTCAACCCGAGGCAAAACAAAGACACGACGCAAGCCCCGACAAAAGAAGGACACACAAGGGAACAGGAGGAGGGTAAGAAATGAAAACAAAGACAGCAGAAACATGTTGACACACACCGACTGGAGGTATTGCTCAAAACTGGAAAGCACATTTTTGAATAACACCTTTGATGTGGAGAGAGGAAGAAGAGTGTAAGTCAAGTCACACCTTTCACTCACAGGGGTGAAATGAAGCGCAGACTTTCATGGTGTTTACACTCATCGGAGAGACATCTGGAAATGAAGTCTCTCTGCTCTCTTTGGTCTTTTTGACAAGAAAACATTGTACGTCTCTCTGGAGATCATCGGTGGGCCAGACAGCAAATATGCACGCCCCAAATCTCTCCGCTCTTTCAGCTGCGTTGCTTTGCAAAGAGGCAACATTGAAGACGAGGTGAGGACAGAAAAGACTTTGTGTTTGTTCGATAGTTTAGAAAGCAGAGGAGGACAAACAGGGTGCAGAGGGATGAAGAAGCTCACAGGTGATTTGTATCATCCCCCTTTTAAGCTTCATATGGTGAACTTGTTTACACATCCAGCAGTTATGCAGTTACATTATCATTCGTTTGGAGTCGTGTTTTCGTCTCTAGCAACTCCTGAGGGAAATATCTGGCTCTTCAGCTGCTAAATGCTCCACTATGTTCACCAGCTTGTCTCTAAAGCCTCGTACCCACCAGGCATGAAACACACTAACGTTCGGCTTTTGTCTTCAGGTTACATTCTGCATTTTTATTCCCGGGTGGACACACAACTTTTCGTCCCTTTTCCCTTTAAAAGTGAATATATTATAAATAAAATCGACAGGGATTTGGACAATTATTATCGTTTATTAACGTACAAAACAATTAAAATAGTGTCTTCAAAGCCGCCAGACTCTCTGTGAGTCTTTCCACTGTTCCCACAATCACAACTCTGGTTTGAGAGTTTAAAAGAGAGACTGAAAAAGTAACCGCCGTAACATTTTCCATGTTAACTAACCCGGCTTACGGTGCTGCTCTGCTCAAGCGTGACTTCCATAGTGACACATCAGGAAAAAGGCACACTTGTCTACTGACAATAGAAAAGGAGTCTATCGCGTATTTTCAGCGGCTTCAACCCCCAAAAAACCTACGAATAAGCGTTTATTTTGATTGGAAAAAGGGTAAAACTGTGTCCGCCTGCTGTTTGGTGCTGAGAAAAGTCGAAAACAGCACCATGAGAGCGGTGAGAGTGAACCAAAACAGGAAAGTTGTGGACCGAACAGCTACACAATGAACTTCTTAATTCCTGTGCTCTCTCTGTTTTGACTCTTTCTCCCTTCATGCTGCCCTGCTGTCCGGGCAGCACTTCAACAAACAAAGCCCGGGGAGCAAAATGTTTTTGAATGGGTGCATCCTGCTGGCAGGATCTGAGCAGACTGTTTATGGAGGGGCTTGTCAGCTGTTACCACTGGGATGTTGCAGCATGTGGAAACAGTGGGAAGAATGGGCCTTTGATGCCTCCACCCTCCCTCGCTTCTCCCTCTCCGCTCCTCTGTTTTCTCTTTGATGGAGTTCTGTGAAGTGTTCTTCAGCGACAGGAGGCCGAAGTATCGACGCCCACACAGGAGAGGCGAACACACACGGTCCTAAACTAGCCACACACACACACACACACACACACACACACACACACACACACACATCCAGGCACACACACACACACACACACACACACACACACACACACACACACATCCAGGCACACCTGCTTATACTTCTACTTAACTACATTCATCTGAGGACTGGAGTTTCTGTACAGATTACTATAGGCAGGTGTGTGTGTATATGTATATACATATATATTAAAAGGGTAAATATCACTTCTATGTATATGTGGTTGAGGTATCGTATCTTAAAAGTATTTTTATTTATTTTATTTATTTACTGATTTTTGTTTTCTTTCATGTTTAATTTTTTTTTTTAATAAATTTAAAAAAAGAAGATAATATATATAAATAATCAAGACTTATTAATGAAATAAAATAATAATAATACAAAATAAAAATATAACAGAAAAAGAAAGATATTTATATACAGTATATATATATATATATATATATATATATATATATATATATAATAAGACTGTGCTATATATTAAACTATCCTTACAGAAGACAGTATGAAGTGACAATAAGTTCACGGTTTATTCAAAGGACATATTTATCGACTCTCATCTAAACACATGTTTGTACTCCAGCAGAGCAGGGTAATAAAGAAACACAGCCCACCTGTAACAGAACAACATTAAAAAGTGTTAATCCTCATGACGAATGATCGGCGACAGACTGAGCTGCAGCAGCCATTAGGCAAAGTGCAGAATAATAAAAGTAATTAAGTGCCACAGACAGAACTCGACTGCTGCCTGAACTGACTGACTTCTCCCCGTGAACCCTCCATTATCTGGTCACAACATGTTACGATTCCGGACGTTTTCAACGCCAAGTGGATGGAAATTGTCAGGAAGGAAAATTATGTCATAAAAATGCAGTAAAGGTGGGTGGAAAATGGCCTCAGTTGGATGGTACAAGAGGGTCAATGGTGTCCTGTCAACAGCACTCATGGTTTTAATTTGACATATTAAAGCCGATGCCAACAGCTCAGGTCGAACAGAGAGCCGCTGCACATCCTGCCACATGTTCTCAGTTTTTGTAGAAACTTCAGCTCCTCTAATAAAACATTTCATTGGGGGTTTTGAACAGAGAAACATTTGAGGGTGTTTATAAATCCATCTCCTTGTAAAGTTGGGAATTAACGTGGTTGACGGGAAGAAACACTGATATGACTTTTCAGACGCAGCCGGCATTTTGTTTCTTAGATCAATGTTGTAAATGCTGAAATACTTCCTCATGTGCAAAGGAGTACGTGGACATTTTGGGAAAATACAGCTCTGTCTGTTCAGTATTAGCAGCAGCTAGTTAGCTTAGCTTAGCTTAGCTTAGCATAGAGACTGGAAACAAGGGGAAACAGCTGCTTCTGTCAAAATGCAACAAAATCTACCGGTTAGGGTGCTCCGATCGATCGGATATCCGTTCGCGTCTATGAAAGTAAATCAAAAGAGCTGATCAGACGACGCAAAACATGCGAGACAATTTCTCTACGTGCCGCTAAAATGGCTCGCTGTTACGGACACGGAACTCGGCCATCTTTCTATTAAAGATTCCTCAAAAGATGAATTGATTATCATAATATTTGTCGATGATGATTTTCATTCGACTAATCGCCGCAGCTCTAAAAACAATGTTTGTGGCGTGGTGTATCCCTTGTCCAGGCAGAGCCAGGCTAGCGCCGTTTCCCCGTTGGTTCCCGTCTTTATGCTAAGCCAAGCGGCCATATCTTCAAATGAACTGTACAGACAAATGGACTGAGTGGTAACGATCTTCTCATATAACAAATTTTCCAAAATGTCGAATCATCAAGTCCTTTAATTGAAATCAAATGTAAAACAGACTTCAGCTGCTCAGTAACGCACTGTGTGCAGCAATAGCCCCCGGGGAACGGCACCATGTGTTCTGCTTCACAACTGTTTGTAAAGCCATTAATCTCACTCATCTGGATTTACATGCAAAGTTGATTTGAGTTTCTGAGGTCCAGTTTACAAACTTCTATTCTTATAAGATCATCATTGGGAGAAAGAGGATTTGATAAAACACCTACATGTGTGTGTATGTTTTATAAATGCTGGGTAATGAACTTCAGGTAACCACATGTAGCTTTGGCACTTTGTAGATGAACTTTTCACCCGGAGGAGAAGCTCGGCTGCACCCCGAGCAGCTGTCCCATCTGGCAGATGGAAACACAAAGCCGGCTCATGGTTGGCGTTAGAGGAACGGGTCTGTCTGAAACAACTTAAATCTTAACATGTTTGACTCATGATCTTCCAAGGACACAAATCTAAACCAGTGAGAAGAGTTAAGATGATTGTTGTCGTGGATGTTTGGATGATGATTAGACCTCAAATATCTGTTGAAAATAACCACAATCGTCAATTTAACAAGCGTAAAACTGAGAAATATTTCGCTTCAGATCTCAGGAAAGCAACCAAAGCAGACGGAGAAGCAGTGGAGGAGAGGAAAGTATTTCTACACTGAGGTATCAAGTACTTGTACTCTCCTTGAATATTTCCATTTCCTGCTACTTTGTACTTCTACTCCACTACAAGCAAAGTGCTGTACTTTTTACTGCACTACACTTTGTGGATTTAATTCAACAATGCAAAATATAATCAACAAATAAAGGTTTAAATATATATAAATAGTAAACAAATAACTCCACCTTTACCAGCTGCAACATTAAAGCATTGCATTCATGCATCTATAATTCTAATCCAATAATGTAATATACATTATCTGCATAATGAGTATTTCTATAAGTGACCTCATCTATATCATGAAAAAAGTATATGTTGATGCCAATACTTTTACGTTTGAATGCAGGACTTTCTACACTAAGTGTTTTTACTCTTCTTCTTCTTCTTCCACCTCAGCTGAAGAGGAAGATGAGATGAAGGCAGAGAGTAAATCATTAGGACAGCACTGTACCGGGCGAACCCTTGAAGCATTGTGTGATGAGAGCAGAGCTCAACACCTGACAGAGAGAGAGACAGATGATTTACTCCAGATTAAAGAACAACAGACACATTGTTCTCTCATCTTTCTCTCAACCCATTTATCCCCCTCAGCGAATCATTGATGCCATTCATGCCCCTGAAATGCTACGCTGTTGAGATTTTCTCCTCCTTCTTCTTCTTTTGTTTCTCCGCTCTTTTTTTTTTCTCTTTCCTTCCAACCCCAAGCGTTCCCGGGGCACTGGAGGCTCTCCTCTTTAAGTTTTTCTTTCCGCTCAGATTAAGTGTGACAGATTGGCAAAAGCAGCACATGACAGGAGTTCAGATGGCAGACAAGAATAAGATCAGACATGTGATGCGATATTAAGAGGTCACAAGAGCTGACGCACACACACTGATTTAACCATATGATCCATCGCCACATTATCAGTGGAGGGATGTAACTAAGTACATTTATCCAAGCGCTACAAATTTAACGTACAAATGTCCCGTACCCTCCCTGTCCAGTGGAAACATCTCCGGAGCGCTCGTGATAAACTGAAGGATCAAGCGTTTCTTTATGGGTTGAAAACATTCTCCTACTTCTTAAGCTAAATAAACTCTTTAAAAAGCTTCAGCTGGAAAACGCATCGTGACAAAGCTTAAAAACAGGGCTGTTCTTCTGAGATCGTAAAAGTATTTTACGAGATACGTGGTTCTCACAGGGCGGCGACGCTACAAACATATATCTTATAGAATATGATGCATTGCTGTAGATTAAACTTCCCAAAAAAAGTATATAAAGAAGTTAAAAACAGCACGGTGAACATCTAACAGGAGTAGAAACGCAAAAAACACATAAACGCAGCTGTAAAATGAATACAAAAACATCAGGTATAACAGGAAAACTACTTTTAACTGTGATATTTTAAGTACATTTTGCAAAGTATCTTCACTGTGAAGAATCTTAACCCTTCTTCCACCACTGCACATCATCAGAGAGCTCCCACACATGCGCTCATTGAGATCTTATCTCTGGTTCATCACAACAGAAAAGGGAGCAGGAAAGTGCACGAAGCGTCAGCAGTAGAGGGGCTTAAACTTAAAGTGAAGGTTTGACATTTGCTATAACAGTCATAATTTGATTAGACTTGGGTGACATTCTCTCACACAACTCAGAAGGGAGGACGGCATCTGCTACTGCCAAACGCATTAACTTCTGTGAACTCGGAGACAGGAAGAGTGAAGTATTGTTTGAATATACTCTCTTTCCATTTGGTCAAACAACAGGCATTTTAATGCTTTCAAGACCCTCATGACAACTCGGCAAGAAGATTTATAATGCTTAAGAATTGTGAACACATGTAACTGAGGAGGGTTGGATAATATTGCCCCGAGGAGACAGATGGGTAACAAGAACTGTTAGTAGTACGTATGCGAGGGGATTTTCTGCATGCTGGGCGCTCAGTTCAAGATGAAATGATGCTCTAATGGAGAAAAACTAGAATATACAAAATACAAAGAGAGATTTTCATTCTAGAAACTGCAGGATTTAATGTTACAACCCTTTTAGAGTAAATGTGCAGAGGAGTTTCTGCATGCTGAGCACTCTTTCTTTAATTCGCGGTGGGGACAATGAAACACCGTGTATGATGAAACGATGCCCTAATTTTTAAATGTCCTTGAAAACGAGAAAACAATGAAAGAACAAGAGTGAATGCAAAGATAGAAACCCGTTTCCCTCCAACGCTTCTCTTCATTCTAGAGATGTTGCCTTTACAAAAGGTATAAATATATAATATAAAAAACCTTTAATAGCACATTTGAAGGGGATTTTCTGCTTTCTTGGCACCGAGCTGAAAATTATTACATTCACGGGGGTGACAATGAAACACTGTACTTAATGTATGATGAAATTATGCTCTAATTTTACTGTTTTTAAATAGGAGGAAGAAGAAGAAATGCCAAGAGAGCAGGGTTTCACAGAGAAAAGCTTGGTGACAGTGAAAAGAAATGGCCCCGGCAGCAGGGTCCAGCAGGAAATTCAATAAAAACTCTTCAAAAGGCCCGGCCGTGACATTGAAAAATAGCGAAATTATAACATACAGCAGGGTAACGAAAGAGAGGAGTTATTGTATTTGGCACAGGAGAGAGAAGCCCAGGGCCGCCACGTCAAATGAGCCGTCACTGACGGAGGGAGTTAAGCCTTGTGGTGATTAAATATAGGCCTCAAACCTGCTGGCTGCCAGGCAGGCAGGCAGACAGCAGACATGTTTGTGCACAGGCAGCAAAATGAACAGAAAACAAAGAGAGCGAGAGAGAGAGAGGGAGGGAGGGAAAGAATGGACTCATTTCAGACAGCTAATATCTGCACTGTTTATCCGCAGTATTAGTGTTCAAAGATAAGAGTAAAAAGAGGACGTCACGGGTGTAGATGTATAAATTCAGCCTGAGGCGTCCACCATTGAGAAGCTAAAGCTTGCTAAAGTTAGTTCTGAGTTATTTTCAATGCAACAACCAACAAAACAGACCACAGACGCATTCGGAAATGTTTCAGCGTGACCGAAAAGCTTCCGTTTATAATGTATGTTGCCATTACTTGCACCGAAACATGTACGTCTTTAAAGCGTCTTCATATCTACCTATATTTTCTTCCACCGCTCTTAATCGTTGTACTGATGGTTCAATGTTAAACCTGAAGTGCTGCACGTAAACATTGAACTCGGGGTCCGAGAAGTGAAGCCAGTGGGGAAGTGCCTTAAACGTGCTTTCTCTCTCCTCCACTGGTCGCGAGCACAGCATCACGAAAGGTTTGCTCGTAGTAAAACACACTAAAGGAGCCAAAATAAGCATCTTAATTAATCACAGTTAACGTGAATTACAGCTGCACCTTGCTAACTAAGCTAGCTAGTTAGCGCTCGCAACCACCTGCAAGAACGACACCCACGTGCACTGAGCCACGTCACAATCGTCGCTGATATAAATGAAGGGGAATCATGTCGAAGATATTAATGATAGGGTATCTACATGTTCATATTGAGACTAAGGGAGAAAGATGTTATAATATTCTATCTTCACCGAGTGTTTGCTTCTGTTGTCTCATTCCTCTTTGACATTTCCCTCTCCCATCACCCGCCTCCTCCTCCCTTTAAGGTGTGAGAGGCCTTGGCTCATCATGTGAAGCCTCCCCTTTGAGTTGAGAGACAGGCCACAGTCTTTAAATTGCTCCCTGCACCCTCGGGGCATGTTCATGTGAGGATTCAGTTTAGGGTGTGACAATGAGGATCATCTGGCTCAAATCAGCCCAAACAATCACGGTTCAGCACCCTCAGACAGACGGATAGACAAGTCGGCCTAGACAGACGCTGACAGTGTCCCACGTCTGCGTTATCCGTCTTTATATTCCAGCAGATAAGACGACTCTGAATTAATTACGCTACAGGAATCTCTTAAAAGAAAACCGCTGCATGGCTTAAAGCCTTTCCCATCACGGCGGCGCTGACAGAAAGATGTTCCTCCTTGTTGTCCTCACTGCGGAGCTCCTCTTCAAAGGTTATCCTCCGAAATTCCAAGACAGGAATCGGGGAGAGAAGCGAGCAGGGTGAAATAGGTTTGAAGAGCTTTGATGAGAGAGGATTGCGATGAAAGAAGCTTTCAAAATCACAAAAGGCTTCTCCACTCCTGTTCTTCTTGCTTTCTGTCACTCTGCAAGCTGCTGCCAGTGTCATACTTTCGCTTTGAGCTATGAACTCAAACTGGTGTTGTAGCAGATTTCATGTATGTAACGCTGCATGCTTGTCTCTTTCTATCTCTTCTCGAAACATCTGCCACTGTGCACAAACACCAGCTTCAGCAACAGATACCCCGTCAGCCTTTTGATACAGAGAGATGTGAGAAGTGATGAAAGGAGAAAGAAAATAAGTAAATGTCATCTTTAATGTCAAACATTATATCTCCTGCCTGTCTGGCTGCTCAGCAGTGCTGTAACATTAGCCGTGTTGCTTGGAGCGACACCCTGTCAGGTGGAGCTTACAGACTCCAACACAGTATCCAGTAACCCTGACGTCCAGGGTGAGTGTGAGCCAGAGAGACAGACAGCACCGGTGAAGACAGACAAGTCTAAAGAACAGAGACGATTGATCGTGACAATCTGGAGCTGCTTTTGTCTCGTGTGACCGGCTGCTGCTGCAAAGTAGGCCAGATTTGAAATGTTTGGAAGTTACTCCATCGTTGTTTTCACAATATAGACAATCAGGGTCTAATGTTATCATCTATAACGGTACATAACACTGCTTTTAAACATGTTATTTCTTACAGCATAATTTATGTAATGACGACACGTGTTCCTTCAGCCGCTGACAGAACGTTTTGGACGGCTTCCCCTGGATGTGACGTCAGGACTTTGGTTCTCTATAAACGCTGCGAGGGACGAACAAGCACAGCGGTCAAATCTGTGCAAATAACCCAACACTTTCTGTCTTTATACACCTTAAATATATTTACATATCTTCCGTATGAGAACAATTTCTAAGGCTCAAGATATTTCCCAGCGTCCTCTTCCTCCTCTTTATGGAGAATTTGAGCTCCTACCCTCCGGACAGAGATTTAGACTTTCAAAGGCCGGGTGTAACAGGATGAATATTTCCTTTAGTTCCCCGGGTCCAAACTGTTAAATGCTCACGATGACGCAACTGTTGATTAGTTTTCCATTTAAAAACTAGGGGGTCACCTCATGTACAGGGGAGGGGTCCCTTCTGCAGCGGCCCAGGTTGGATCGTAAGAAAAGAACTAAAACTAGTGGAGGCTGGTTTTCCTGTTGTCACCAGATGTATTCATGCATTAGATGTTTTGTAACTGAGTCTGTGTGCTAAGTTTGAGAAGTTTCACCTCGTGGGAAACAAAGTTAAAGTTAAAGTTGAAGTTGAAGGGTCTTCTTCAATTCTGACCCGAGTACGACTGATGTGTTCACACCTGCTCAAGCGAACCAGAGTCCGATTGCACCAGACTTGACGACACAGGTTTGAAAACGCCCTTTTCTGTCTTATTTAATTTTACCTCCATTTTTTTGTGTCAGGTGGGAAAACAAAGCCTAACAGCAAAACACATAACTTGCTCTTTGACAGTAGCAGGTGAGGACATGCTCGCAGAGTAAGCAGTAACACCTGAAATCATTCCTGAATAATTAACTTTTCAAAACTCAGTTGGCCTTCTTCCTTTCAGGCCTTCTTTATCTGGATCTAATGTCTCTGCTTTAAACCAGCTTATGCTTTTCAAGCAGATCGCAATAAATGACAGTTTATAACAGCTGTGCGTTGACCGCTAATCACTCACTAGTGCGCAGGACGCTTTGACAAAAGGAGCCGTTAACACAGTTTACTATGGAGCTTTAAGCTGGTCAAAGGTGGGACCAAATCCATGAGATCGCACAGGCAGCGAGCAGGTGCTGCTTTAGTGCAGATGAAGCAGATGTGGGAGCTTTATCTTTCGCCATGAACACACTAACACAGATACTTTGAAAAAAGGCGAAAAGTAACTGAGTACCTTTACTTAAGTACTTAAATACAATTTTGAGGTACTTTACTTTACTTTTCTTTATAAAGTATTAAAGTATTACTTTTTTACTCCACTACATTTGACAGCTTAAGTTGCTTTGCAATAAAAAATATTAATAAACTAATAAATTATGATATATTATTAGATGTTAAGCTAATAGTTTATAAAGTAATTAAAATTGGCTCCACAGCTGCAACATTAAAGTAAACACATGAATGCATCACTAATTATAATAATATATATATATATATATATATATATATATATATATTATTATTATTATTATAATAATAAGAATTATATATATAATAATATATATAATATATAATTATTAGTATTATTATTTATAATAATAGTTAATATATTATTATTATTATAATATTATATATATATATATTATTATAATATTATATATATATAAGTTTTATTATATTATTAATATATTATAATATTATTATAATAAAATTATATATTATCTTCTTATAATATATATTATTATATATAATAATTATAATAATAATCATAATAATTATAATATATATATATATGTAATATTATAATAATAATAATAATAATAACTAAATAATAATAATAATATATATACTATTATTATAATAGATAATCAATAATCAGAAAATATAAATACTCCAGTAAAGTTCCAATACCTCAAATTTGTTATTGAGTAAATGTACTTAGTTACATTTCACCACCGCCAACCACACAACACAGGTGTCTATTATTACATATTTCTCTGAACTGTAATCGAAACACTACTTTGAAACCTTGTGCAGCGGCCTACAATAAAACAAGAACAGATATATTTCCGGTAGACTTGGTTGTACAGAGCGCTTCACAGACAACAGCTGTATAAGCAGCCGTATTTATCAAAAGGTTTTTCTATTCAACCAAACTCCTCACCAGATGATGATGGCGGTGCCGTATTTAGTTTGTTGCCATCTGCCATTAAACTAAAATAAGGAAGTTTAAGTGTTTTTCTGTTCCTCTGGTGTTTCAGACCGGCTGTAATGTAATTGTAAAAGTGTGGAAGGAAAGGTTTCAAGACATAAACAGCGAGTTAATCTGCAGCTCTCTGATCTTACCGCCTGTCTGTCAATGGGAGAGAGGGGAACGCAGAGCAAACGTAGGTATAATTTAGCATGACGGCCTTCTGGTGGCAGCTGGGGTGAAGAGTTCACTGAGAGAAACAAACGCTGTGTGCGTGCGTGAAGATGCAGCAGTAGATATGTAATATGTGTGGTACATTTATATGTGTAGTGGTAGATCTCAACTATAGTAAAGGAAGCATATGAGAGTTTGCAAAACACAGCAGCGATTGTTCAGACGTGGGCACGGAGAGGTCAAGTAACTGTAGCACAAGCACATCTATTCAAAGCATTGAATCAAGTGTGGCTCTCCAACTAAACTTCTTATATTTCCATCCCAACCCATTACATTGAACCTACTGTCTCTGATTCTGTGTACTGACACTAAGAGAATGTCTTTTGACAACGGTGAACAGGATTAAAGCAGGAGGATGACCCTGGAGAGACGGGGTGCTGGGGGGCCCCGGAGGCATACGCTGTGGTTCCATGAGGAAGGCCAAAGAAAGAACAGACTGATGCCGCGAAGAGTTCGGGTGTGATAATGGATTCCCACATTAGCTCCATCAAGGTCTGATGATAAATGGGATATGGCAGCAGCTTGGCACAGCGAGTAAGAAATCTGGTTTGAAGCGAGGCGCTGAGCGGGCCGGTGACTCTATGCTTGGTGGCAGGCGCTCGGGGCTTGTGTTGGGGATTTTGGGAGACTTCCACAGGTCACAGTGTAAAGTGGAAACACATGGTTTCAATGTGTCTCTCATCTCTTGCACTCAAGATTGAGGCCGGCGTCCGCAATTTTTCATTTGTAACTCTGGAATGACTTTATGGTTAGTTAGGAAACAGATACAAAAAGAAAATCACAAGATTTTAACATTTGCTCGAGTCCCTTTACACACCCTCCTCGCGTGTGCGTGTGTGTGTGTGTGTGTGTGTGATGAATTCCTGTAGAGTTCATGGGTAATGCTGGCTGAGAGCCTGCAGGTTTGAAAACCATAAATTACCTGAGAGCGACATGAAGACACGACTAACCACAGAAGCTTTACTGACAGCTTCAAACCAGCAGGAAGCAGCTTCTCACTCATTTCACATGCAAACGTTGAAAATGTGTCACAATTTGTGGGTCAGTTTGTACTGAAAACAAACTTAATTACATTTGATTTCTTACAAAAACATACAGTTTTACTGTTCCCATGTTGCCACGTCTTCGCAGTAAAGGCTCGGTCACACCAGCATTTTGTGCCCGGCAAGGAAACCCCCGGCGAAGCGGCCTCAAATTGTTTGCATAGAGTTTGGTGAACTTTTGACACGCAAATTTGCGCGGTTGACAAATAGCAAACTCTTCTGGCAGCACTGACATTTGAGGTAACAGAGAGTCCAAAACAGAGGATGCTATCAGTAGCTCTTCAGTTGTGTTGTTGTGCATTCGCTTTTATTGAACCTCCTCTGTCCGAGTAAAAACCGTTTCACAGCACAGTTTTTAGACAAACAATCGAAATGTATTTGAGTTTAGTGTCCCAAACACAAACTAGCTTCGAGAGCTTGTCTTTATTCAACGAATTGATGTACAAACCTGTGAACATAATCCCAGGGGGAATAACTGCTATTGTGACTGACGAGTGTTCGTGTGTTCCCAGCTGGTTAGCCTGTTAGCTGTTAGCTCGCCAGCTGCAGCCGTTTACCAACATGCCCTGCGAGTAGCAACAACGTCACCGAGCTTCTGCTACCTCTAGCGATGTTTTTCAATTGATCTGTGCCTCTTCCTTAAAGAGAAAATACTCGACTTGTTAATCAGGTTGGTCATCATAACATTTTACTCATTCAGGAGACGTGAACTCCAGCGAGACCGACAATCAGGACGAGGAGCTCGAGCTTCTTTCCAAAGAGAGTTTGAGAAACCGTCTCAACATTCATACATCAGAGCTGTTTTCATGGTGTTCAGAAGTTGCAGCTTCTTTACATTACGACGCTGTTTAGCAGCCAGTTTGTTGGATCATTTACAACACAGGCCTGCAGACACACAGCCGTACAAACACATGCACACACAGTACTGACACATGGTCACACACACAAAGTAGAAAATTCAATCCAGGTGGATGCAGGAGTTTTCTTTTGCTCCCAGCAGGGTGTTTGGGGAGTTGAAAGGGTGAAAACAAGCACAGACCTTAAGACAAGAGCAAAGAAAGGAACGGTTAACCTTTGGCTGTGTTTGTTGGTCTAGACCCAGGCGTGAACCTCAAGCCCCAGGGCATGCTGGGAGTTTAACCAGCGGTCAGAGGTCACTGAGCCGGGCAGCAAAGCAACGGAGGGGTTAAAGGCGGGGAACCTCTCTTTTATTTTCCTCTTTAAAACCGATTATGAGTCCTTGTTAGAAAAATGACTTTGAAGATGTGAATAACTATCTTGCATCTATCGTTGGCGCAGCTGCTCCGCTGTCAGCATCACTGATCTCTGAAGTCTTTGAAAAAGCCAAATTTTCCTCCCTGCCTTTTTCTGTGTTTGTCTCTTTTTATTCTCCTGTTTAAAATGTGTGTGTGTGTGTGTGTGAGCTGAGTAAATTACTGGTGAGGAGGGAGGGAGGGAGGGAGGGAGGGGGGGGGGAGTTAATGGCTGAACCTCTTCCGGGCAGATCCACCTTAAGAAAAAGCCAGAAGGCCCCCTCTGACATGCTGACAGCTTGCCATGAGTGACGTGTGATCTGTACAAATTTCAGGACTAATAAATCTACCTGTCAGAGGAAGGAGACTTGAAAGGGCCGCTGCCCCGCGGCACAGCTTAAATGCAACTGCTGTTGATGAAATTCTGTAGGCTGGAGAATTACAGCTGTCAGGAAAAACGCCTACATCAGATCTGACGGCTCGCCTGGCTCCTTCTCTAACCTGTTCTCTGTCTCACACTTCCTCCCTCCCTTCTTCACTTGCTTCCTGCTTTTTTTTTTTAGTTCTAATCCAAAATATGTGTGACATGAACTTAAACAAAAAAAAAAAAAGGAAACTTCCGTGAGAAATATTATCTCTCCAGCTTTAAAATATTTCTCTAAAATGTTCTTGTTTGTTCTTGTTCGCAACAAAAACACACACAGGAACAAAGCTAAATCATATCAGTGCACAGCTGTTTTGCTTTTCCATTACAGAGCGGCTCTATTTTCTTATTGCTTTGAAGTTCAGGCTGGACTTTAGCCAGTGAGAGACATATTCACTGCTGGTCCGTGACAGCTATAAACATCGTCTGAAGAGAGACGCATTAACCAGCTGAGCGTGTTGCTGTATTTATGGCTAAACGAGTGGAAAAGCCATTGCGCTGTCTAATCTGTCATAAAGGGGATTTATGGGTGTGTGATGTGAGGACCTTGTTGAGGCTGCGTATTGACTCATCTCATGCACACAGACTCCATGAGGCATGAAGCTAGCTGGATTCCACATCAATGGACACAGGAGTCAATGTAGAAAACGTACTTTGTGCTTTTCATTTAGAATAATATAAATGATTATTATTGGAATACAATTATTGATTCGTCACTTTAATGTTGCAGCTTCTTTTGATTACTTTATTATATATCTAACCCTAACCCTTTATTATTGTGTACCAATATCTAATCAGTAACTGCAGTTATGAAATCAATGTAGTTGTAGTGCCTCCAAAATGTAGTAAGGGTTAAAGTAAGGGAATAATTATTTAAAATATAAATGTAGTAAAGTAAAAAGTGCAATATTACAACATCAGCCAATAAGCACGAATCAAAGTACCGCCGAGGCTGAGGGGAATGTTATTAGTTACAAGAGTTTTAAGTCGACTTACAGAAATATTAAGATGATTATCAGGCTACTATACGTACGGGAGGTCAAATGTGACGGATGTTTGCATGAAGAGTTTTTGTTTGCACTAAATAAGTGGTTAGAATAATGTATTGTGAAGTGGATTTATTTAAGGCCCGAGTGTTTATTTGTGTGGTTTCCTGCTGCGTTGTCCTGTAAAACAGAGTTGCCACAAACCCTGGTTGTAAAAAGACATTTATTTAGCTAAATCAAAGCTGTCGTTTCAGTCGGTACAACATTTACATTCACCTCAAACACGCTGTCATATCATCAGCAGAATTACAGCTGGATGTTGAGCCTGGGACAAAGAGAAGAAGAAGAAGAAGAAGAAGAAGAAAAATGACAAGCAACAGTTAGAAAAAGGAAAGAGCAAGATGGAGAGGGAGAGAAAGCACTCTGGGGTCCGTCTTTCAGTTCCACATCTGGCCCTGATATTTCAGAGTTAATTAGTCATGCAGAGGTTGTGTGTAGATAAATCTATCATCCCCACAGTGCACAAACCATTTGAGAAATGAAAGGAAGTGAGGAGATATACACAGTCCGAGCTCCTTCATAAATCACTGGCCCAGATTAAAAACAGGCACTGCAGTGATGAGAGGGAGGGATCAGGACGAGGCTGGCCCTGGACTTTCTCACACAAAAGAAAACTTTCATGCACGCACGTACACTCGCAGGCTTCACTGCGGTGATTCCCAATCAGGGGAGCTGCAGTTACCAAAAACAGAGTATGGAGCAGCTCAATTCATTTGAGAGAAATTTAAATATATCCAAATATTAAACACCTGAACACCACCTGTTGCAGTTGTGATTGTGAAAACTAGTTAGCAAGTGGGCAGAGTAGCTAACTAAGCGTTACTTAGTTATTCAATGTGTTCGTCTTTGGTCCAAACTTCACTCTTCAATGTTGCCTGATTGTGTGTAATCCTGCTGACAGACAGGAGCAGAAACATAACCTGCGTAATAAATGATTTAGATAATTAACTTAAAGTAACCAATATATGTTTGAAACAGTTAGTTAATAATATATAAATAGTTACAACAGTTAGCTAATGGATACATGGTTGAAACAGTTAAGAATAATGGATTAAATAGAGTTTTGATAATTGTTAAAATAATTTGCCAATAGTATATACTGTATACATATATACATATAATGTATACATATATATATATAGTATATACACATATGATACATAACATATACAGATATATATACACATATATATGTAGAGAGTGTATAATAGATAGTATATATATATATAAGACATATATACACACACACATATAAAAAAATATATATAAATACATATATATAAAATATACAGTATAGATATATATACATATAAATATATATATATAAATAAATATATAAATATACATTTATAAAAAACATATTTCATAAAAATATATATAAATACATAATATATATATATATATATATATATATATATATATATACACATATAAAAAGAAAAAAGATAATATATATATATAAATATACAGTATATATATTTAAAAAAATATATTTATAAATACATATATAAATATAATTTATAAAAAACACATTTTATAAAAATATATATAAAAATACATAATATATATATATATATATATATATATATATATATATATATAATAAAGATAAAATTATATATCAACTTATATATAATTAATTGTGTTAAATAACATCAAGTTTTAAGTCTCTTTAAATCCACACATTGTCAACAAAGGCGTACCAGCGATCATGTTACAGGCAGATGCATACAGACACACAGCAATACTGTGATATTAAGAAATATTAAGAAAGACTCCTCTCTCCTCTCGCAGCTATTCTTTAGTAGAAACTCTTCTCCACTAACTCCGTCATTAGCTGTCGAATGTTTACACAGTAGAACAACTCAGCAGCGTATTACTCATAAACGAATGCCGGCCGTCACCATCTGCTCGATGCACTATTTCACTCAGCAGGAGGAAGGGGTAGGAGCAGAGGAGTGACAAGAGGGAAGGACGAGGAGCTGAGAGAATGACAACAAGGGCATGTATACAAGGAGGAGGTCAGGAGGAAAAGGAAGAGGATTTGGAGTGAGAAGAAAAGCGCCTCTGACAGTGTCCGTTAGTCTTTGGGAGACAGAAGCCCCGAGGACACACCTTAGTGTTCACCAGGAGCTGTCCACCAGTACAAGGCGTGTGCATCTAAACACAGTAAACACATTACTGATTTTTATTTTACTAAAACCAAAACAGCTTTTCTATTGTTATGCATGTAAAAGGCAGTTGAGAAAGAATAATAAAAGACCTGCAGGATGTCTGACTGCTTTCAGTATACCTTTGACATCCAGCCAGTGATTAGTATGTATTATGTTGTCACTGCTCAACACAGGCTGGTCCATATCAAAGCAGTTAAAGTGCGATCCTGCGACATAAGAAAGACAAGAAAAAGGCAGAAAACTAGTTTTGGAGGATGAGGAAGAAGCTGCTCTGTAGTTTACTTGTTTCTCTGCTACAAAAAACCTAAATAAACTTATATAAAAAGTCTATTAATCTATTTATTTTGTATTTATTTAGGCTTTTTTGTTGCTCCACCAGGGTTACAGACCTGGCAGTATGGAGATGGCTTTATGGAAAAACATATATAATAAAGAATATCTTTATTTTGACCCGTCACAGGAACCATTGAGTGGTGGAGAGTAATTAAATACATTTACTTGTTACTTAAGTTACTAGTTAATTAGCAGATTCAAATGAATAACAACAAAAAAGGGCAATAATCTATTTATTTAGGTTGGTTATTTATTTATCCCTGGTGGTATGGAGAGCGTGTTGTGAAATAAAATGTACAGGAAGTATAATAAAACAGATTATTTATTTTTATTTTTATTACTCTGGTCTTGCTGGGGGGAGATTTGGACTCATGACCCTCAGTCATAGTCAGCTGATGCAACAAAGATGGTAAAAAAAAAAAGATTATTTGTGGAGATAAGAGTTAAAACTTACATTTAAAAGATTAAACTATCACTCAACAGTAACATTTTTATTAATTTCAAGGTCTCTACGTGAGGCTTGAGAATTAACGGGCTGAACTTTAAATCACCTCAACCTTTAATTTAAGGTTCAGGATTTATAGGTTTAGATCATTTACGATGAGCTTCAGGTTAGGGTAGAGTTGAAGGTTGGGAGCGGGACCATGTCAGAGGTTAAAGGCATGAAAAGTGCTGAGTATTAACAGGATCATGTGTGTTCAACAGGGGGGGGGGGGGGTCAGGAGGCTGGGGAACCATGCAAGGTCTCCAAACAGTATGGAAACAATGAGGAATGAAAAGTGGTGAAAACAGAAAATGAGAGGAGGAAAGATTTGAGATGCATGTGAAGAAACCTAAATATTATAAAAAAGGGAACATAAGCCTTAAAGACACGCGACGTAATGTCATCCCAATGATACAGATTAGAAAAACAAGAGAAGAAACATCTGTTATCATCCTCACACACTTAACTCGATGTGAAACTAACGTTGGAAGTTTGGTAATTTATATCTGATGATTCAAACGATCTTTGGGAACAAATCCATCTTACAAACCATGAAAGAGCTTTTATTGTCTGGCTTGTCTTTGAAAGAGTTTATAATACAAAGATGTAACACGAGACAACTCGAATTCCAGCCATTTAAAGGAACAAAGTACATTTAATTATTGTGCTTAAGTATTTTAAGGTACCACTACATATTTTACTTGAGTTACTTTTAGATTAAGAAAAAAATAAATATAAATAACAAATAAAATATGAAACACTTTTTATGATTGAAATTATTTTGTGACACTTAAAAACAAATCAAGTTTCAGACGTTTATTATGAATTGTTAGCAGATCCACTTTAGACACATTTCTCAGATGATTTAATAAAATGTATATAAATGTGTAAATCTAACTGTATATAAAGAAGTTAAAACTAGCTCCACCTTTACAACCGTAAAATGCTGCTTTCACAATGATGCATCAGTATGAATGATATCATAATGTCCTATATAATATTACTTTACTTTTAATATCTTAAGTGCATTTGCTGATTATACTTTTGCACTTTAAGTGTTTATTGCTGTATTTATTACTTTGACTTAATTAAATCTGAATACTTCCTCGACCACTCGTGTTACCCTATAACATGAACTTTGGTTCATTTCTGTTCAGGATCGCGGCCTAAAGCTCTTTTGTGTCACTTTATTCCCAACGTACTGTCCTGCAGGCACAGAGCGGACATGTAAGGCAGCCGATAGCCATCTGACCGGGAAACACTAAATCACAGATGAAACAGCAAGAGTGGGGAAGCTGTAAATCACAAAGAGCCGGGTGAAAGTGCAGGAACATTGCTCCGCCATGACATCGTTCCTCGTCGCCTGCCTTCAAAGACGGCCCGGGCAGGAAGCAGTCATTCCCACTTCCTGTCTGTGTCACCCAGGGGGACGACGGCACAACTGAGAGGTGTGAAGGAAAATCGTGTTTGGATATACTCTTTCTGCTCAAGGACATGTGAAGCCATTGTGATTACACTCACGGCTGTTTCTCCGAGCTGATGAAAAGAGAACGTAACGGCACAGGAATCACATCTGTATGAATGTGAACTCTGACCATGATAAAGCTGTTGTCGTGGAAACACTGATGATGGGTTTGTTGGTGTCAGGGTTGGTTTGGTTGAACGTTAAACAAAGGAAGACAAAAGCACTTTTTCCAAACTATAAAACCCTCTCTTGTCATCTGTGTGTGTGTGTGTGTGTGTGTGTGTGTGTGTGTGTGTGTGTGTGTGTGTGTGTGTGTGTGTGACATGACATTTAGACACACGATAACTTAGCCTGCTGGAGCAAACGCTACCTCAGCCAACTTGTGTCTGTGTGTGTCCGGGTACGTATGTGGTCAGAAACTGTTTACCTTCCGGCGTCAACAAACATCAGTTCCTACTTATAGCAGGAGCGCTAAGTGGCTCCTACAAGTGGTATTCATGGCGCCCACAGAATGACTTGGAAGGACGTTGCAGATGCCCTGACTTTTCATCCACCAGCAGGACAAAGTGTTTTGTTATTCTGTGAAATCTCTCAACATCTACATGACGGATTGGCACAATATTTGGTACAGATACTCATCGTTCCCAGACCTAACTGGGAGTCACCATGAGGGAGTAAAATGTTTGGACAATTATTGGATGGTTCGCCATGAGATTTAGTACACACGTTGGAGGCTGAGACGATGCAGGATCTGACCCAGTAGTACAACAGCAGGGGACCAAGTACTGCGCCTTGGGGGACGCCATGGGTGATAGGGGATAGGACTAAACATGTTCGTTAATGACTGATTAAGATGGGACAGTACCGACGTCATTAAACTCCACCAATGACTAGATGCAATGTTGTTGATGGAAGAAAACAAAATTGTTTGTTAACAAAGATAGTTATGGAAATGCCCCGAATTTTAGGCTGATGAAAACTAACAAGGACATCTGACACAGGGCTGAGACTAATTAAACAAAAACATGGCTGACAATTGACACTATTGATGTGTTTAAGGCAGAATCCAGATTAAAATTAAATTAAAATTTGAGCTGTTATTTTTCTGGCAATGACTCACTCAACAATTTAAAAAGATGTGTGTATACACATATGCGAGTGTTGTGGGGGAGCTGGCGTGGTTGCTTTAGCTCAGTCTCACCTGCTCCGTCTGTCACTCAGCAGTTGCCATGGCGAGTCAGCAGACACATCCTGACACAGCGATGTGACACCGTCAACGTCGCGCTGCCAAGTTCACCTGTCACCCAAAGTCCCACAGTGATTTGTCCTGTCAATCATTCACCTCTTCTTCCTCAGAAGGACAAAGGAAGGTGACGCAGCTGTAAAATACAAATAAGAAACAAAGCATGTGATTTTGTAAGAGGCATTATTTTTTGTTTAATTCAAGTATGTTGTAATTTCAGAATATTAAGGATTACTGTAGATTGAAGTTGATGATGATGCTCATTTGGGTGCGTATGATTTGTCACATGCATTAAGTGAATGTGAACCCTATTAGCCCCGGATCACCAGACTTGTTAGCAGTAGCACCTTCTGCAATAATTTACAACCCTTTCATCTCAACAGAATGTGTTTCTTGTAGAGCGTAATGGAAGTAATCCATTCTCCCTGTCAGCGCTGGAAAACACTTTGTTTTCTGTACAAATTGTGTTTGGGTGGAAGATGGTGGGTGGAGGAGGAGATGGTGGAGGGGGGAGCAGGAGATTTCTCCGTGGGTACGTCTCATATATGCAGGTTTTGAGGACAAGAGTGTGTTTATTTTTGTGCACAAAGGAGATGAGTAAGTCTGCTCCATATACTGTACTGTGTTTACATGAACATGAATCTTACAGTGTGACTTATTTGGAGAAAACAGCAATTTGTTAGTTTGTGTAACGCTGGTTTTTCAAAATGTACATTTACTCATGTAATTTTCTTATGTACAGTTTTGGGGTACTGTGCTATGTTAGAGGCAAATAAAAAATAAATTATACTCAACACATACAAGCTTATGAAATATGATAACGGCCTCAAGATGCTGCTTTCATATTAATACATCTGGATAATAATCCGATATGATGAGATAAAAGAACACATAAATAGAGAAGGTAAAAGAAAGACATGAGGTATACAAAAATACAACAATAATAAATAAAGAAAATAGATACAGACAATTTACAAAAATGACATGGTAAAGTGGCAGTAATATATATGCTGTATATATATATATATATATATATATATATATATATATATATATATATATAATAAATATATATAATATATATAATAAATATATATTTATATATATATATTTATTATATTTTATATATATATATTTATTATATTATATATATAATTCTATATATATAAACCCACACACACACACACTCACACACACACACACACACACACACACACACAATTAAATCGAAGCATCAGAAGAGTTTTGATTAGTAGTGTGATAAACTTCATTACTTTTTAATTGAGTATATCTTCGAGTGCTGGTATTGCAGCTTTTATTCAAGTTAAGGATCCGATGATAACTTCTCCCATCACTGCAAATCTAATTTTCTGGTGGTTATTGTAACTCCGACTCTATTAAACTGAGAAGTATGGCCGTGTTTATTGATATCTCTGAACATATTCATTTAGCTGAAGCAGTAACTGTAATGATGTTAATGCCCACAGCAGCCATTGTATTCTTCCTCCTTTCTAACCATATTACAGCCGGGAGTGTGGAGTAGCCCGGGTATAGTAAATGATGCATTACCTCTTGGAAATTAAAGTGTTACCTAAGAATATATTTCAGCTTGATTTATAATCTCACAATTAAACAATACTTGTTAATAAGAAGAACAGCGGTGCTTTTATTTAAAGCATTTTCAGCTAACTTTATTTTTATCCCAACTTTCAAACCAAAGCACACCCCAAAAAACAACAACAATCCATCTTTCATCCTCCCCCATATATCTCCTCCTCCTCTTCCTCACATCTACCCACTCTCCCCTTCATTTCTCTCCCTACTGTATCTCCCACAGCCCCCACAGTCTCCTCCATAAATCCTGGGACAGCATCGCTTTAATGGATAATTAATTGATGCCGCTGCAGCACTGTAATAAGACAATAAATTACGACACAGGCCGGTGTGCTGTGTCAGTGTGTGTTGCTAATGGCCCTTCAGGGCTGGGGCAGAAGGCTAATAAATTAGACAGGTATTAACTGTTGTGTGCTAAGTAGCCCTCCACTGCTAACTGCCACGAGAGGAGAGAAGAGGAGGAAGGAGAAAGAAGACGACGGGAGAAAGAGAATGAAGGAAGAGAGATTACGCCTTTATTTTGTTGAGTTCAAAGTTATGTATAACATCTGATTTCCCTAAAAAATCTGTATAAATATTTTTTAAGTTTATTTCGACTACCAAAAACAAGAAATTTAAGTTGTGGTCATTTTTCTGCAGCGATAGAGCCCAATTATTTGTCATTTGTACAATATCTGTGTGGACGGGCACTAAAAATCATTCATATATCACAACCCGCCAACATTATGCATGCACTGTTACTGTCGGAGATAGACAATAATTGTTGGATCCCTGTGTAATCAGATCACTAATACGTTGGATTCTTCCAAACTCCGCGTTGAAGCCGGAACATCGGGAGAACCAGAAGTATGAACGGCTCGCGGCTCTATGAGGCTGTGCTTTGAGCTACATGCTAACGTTAGCATGCTAACATGCTCTCATTGACGATGTGCTAACTTGTTGACGTTTTAGTAGGTATAATGTTTACCACTTTCACCATCTTAGCTTAGTGTGTTAACATGCTAACATTTGCTAATTAGCACTAAACACAAAGTACAGCCGAGGCTGAAGGAAATGCCACTTGTTCTTCAGGTATTCAAATGTTGATGATGGCGCTAGATGAACATTGAAGGGACAGGATCGTGAATGTTTGAGGCAAATTTCAATCCATTCAAAAGTTGAGATATTTCATATTCTCACATGTGTTTTATCATCTTTTAAAAAATGGAAAATATGAATACATAATAACTCAACAAGAGAATAATAGATAGTAAAATACCTACATCTCCAGATTTAGACACGGTTCATTGGTAAAACACTGTGGCCTCATTGTTCTGAAGCTCTCAGCACGTCGAGTGTAAAAGATTGCGTCTCCTTCCAATGAGGAAAATCACATCTTAGTAAACAACAACAACATCTCTCGCTTGGAGATTTGGAATTTCAGCAGATAGTCTATAATCCCATTTTAATGGTTGTCTGATTAAGAGGTGAGAAGGATTAGGATGCAAGCGTGCATGTGTGATGTATTGCACGGTAAAGTATGTCACACGTGTGCCTATTAGGAAGAAGAAGCTAATGGAAAACTACTAATACAGGGGAAACAAAGAGAACGCGAACAATCGCAGACATTAGGAGTGAGCAGAAGAAGAAGTCAGTTATGTCGTTCCAATTAAAAACGCTGCAAATCTCTCATCTCCTAATGTTATCCCTAACGAGCGGGGCTTAGTGGCAGTTATGTAGATAAAAACTATTTTTGATTGATTCCAATGGCCCATTGAAATTAGTTTCACTCCACCTTATTGATCACACCCCGCTTGTTGAAAACTGTTAAAAACGATAATAAAAGTGCCACGGCTCATTAAAATCAACCTCCAGTCTCCTGTTCCCTTCATCCACCGGGCCTTTCTTCCCTTAACATGTTTATAGTTTATATTTTAACATCAGATCCAGTGACGTTTCCCAGTTGACATTGAAATGTAACAATATTAATCTTGCACTTGCTATTATACTTGTTATTGTCTGTATGAATTCAGTCTGATGGTGGCAGATAAGTGTCCTCCCACACACACAGTCCTTTATCCATCATAATAATAATAATGTTTCTGCTATTTTATGATTGTCATTTTCATCCTTTTATCTCATATGTTGTTATTTATTTTATTTTATGATTGACATTCCCTGCTCTCTGCCTCCTTTGAAGGGGGTGTTCACCCAAATAACTATTTTCTTTCCTGCCTTTTTATGGTTTATAACCATGAAGATTTTATTTGCCCTGAGTTTGAGATACCCGAATCTGAGACTTCTACAAGAGTCGGTCTTCATGAAATATGTTTCCAGTGCGTTCTGCACATTATTCTGCAGTAACAGTAAAGTTGTGGGCCGTAAAACCAAAACAATGAGCTGAAAGACGCCAAGAAGAATAAATCTGTTTAGTGATGTGACAAAACTATGGTTACGGTTTTGCTATGTTTAGTAACAAAAACAACTTTGTTAGGTTTAAAGAAACATTATGGTTTGCGTTAAAATGACTACTTCATTAAGGTTCGGGGAACTTTGAGGTAATGGATCGTGGTGATGCTTAAAAACACCCCCCAAAAAAACAATTTAATTTTGAGAAATTAAAAAGAACAAAAAACATTTTTACTGCAGTCAAAGAACTGTTTGCTCTCCGACATTTAAAGCTTAATAAAAACACACACAATAGAAGCCCTACTTTAGCTTGTAATAAATGTTTTATTTATTTTACCACGGAAATACTGGTTTTTAAATCACTGCTGCCGTGATTCAGGCTCGGGTCGGGCTTGGACAGAAGCTTTGCGGGGTCACGTAGGGTCGGGCCTGATTTTTGAGGCCCCATCATAGCTCTAGTCAGCCGCAGTAAAGCAGTGCTAACAGTGACTGTGGATGATGATAAAGCTGTTTGACTGTGCCATAGCCAGCCCTCGCTACTACCCTGCTCTGCAGAGAAGTGGAGCGCTTAATATATTATCAGTGGACACGACTGACACCACCAAAAGACAAAGTGCCCAGTGCAGAGCTCTCGCAGCCCGGGACCTGGAACATTCCTCCATATTTTTCGCCGGCTGTCAGGTCGTCTAATAAAGCGGGGCAAAATGGAGGGACGGTGGAGGCTGGATGAAGTATCTAGCACTGATGTAATATGGCTTATAAATCTAATTTAATTACCTAGTGTGGGGACAGGCTGTAGAAGCCATGACTGGATTTATTGTGTCTTAACTTGGCATCTTAACGACTTTGTGCTTTTAATATCATTACCCTGTAATTTATTCTTTTTCTTGTCCGCACACACACACACAGACACACACTCACTCACACTGTATAGCCACAGTGCAGTCATAATCTTTTTAAGCAGGCAGCTTTACGGATCGTAGGAGTCCTGAGCTGTGACAGCTATTGACCCATAAACTCTCCCTTTGACTCGTCCCATGCCATCCCTGTACTGTCATCAAGGTGATATCTCTGATACAGGCTTCATTCAGGACCAACAGTCACAATGATAAGTTCAATAAGCGTTACATGCAAAGGGCAGGTTGAAATGCATCTCAGTTTGACTTCCCTGTTACCACGCGAAAAGCTCTCGAATAAATATACCGCTACGATAAGTTAATTTAAAGGCCTCTGTGTGCTGAAAATAAAGTGTGTGTTAATAACATTCGGACAATCATTCCACTTGTGCAGGACGTTTGGCGAAGGTATGCCGAGGTCTCACATCTACATTCATGACCTATATATTTAGAAAGTGCGACACCATGAATCGAGTAGAGGCTGTCCGAAAGTCATGCGCCATTATACTCGTTCTTGGATCTCAGGGAGGAAATGAGATGCAGCCAGCAGCAGGCTATGAAGGCTTTTCAATTATCTTAATGTCACTTTTATCCGGTTAAATAAAAGAAAACTGCATATTCACACTTGTTCTTCTACAAATCGTGATGGTATCCTCATCACAAAGCACTATTTTTATACAATCTAACCATAAAGATAGATATTGATTTACTAAAGGGAACTCCATGCCTTTGTTTTTTACTCAACACTGCATTACTCTTTGTTTCCTCTCCTCGATCAATCATTTTATATTCTTGTTTCTTTCATTGCAGCTCACCCTGCTGCTCGTCTTTATCTCATTTCATCTGTCTCCTCCCTTCTTACACTGTTCTCTCATCCTCATTCCCCCACTGGCCATCCCACGCCCTCCAGTTCAGCCTGTCGGCTTAAATAAAAAAGACAAAAAAGGTGGAAAAATAGACAGAAAGAATTAAGAAGAGATAGAAAATGAGGGACTTGCAGCTTCACTCCTCCACTCTCTTCTCCTCCGCCTCCCACCATGTCAAGCAAATAGTTTCCAGAGGCCCCTGTTCCACATTAGCTTAGTTCTCTATTCAGCTGAGCCATCGACTTAATGCAATCCCCTAAATGCCTGCTGTATGGCCTCACTGACAGTGACATATTTGTTTTGCAGCCCTCTGCAATCTGATGTCTGCCACCATACTCAAGATTTGATTAATGCCTCTCCTTTTGAGTCCTGTAGTTGGCTGCAACTGCGCTGGCAAACAATCACAAAGTCTTTCCTGCCTGCCATTGGTTGGCAAGGTGTCGGGGAACTAATAAGCCAAACGTTTAATTTATCTGTTCTCACCAAAGGCGACATTTAACGACAAACACTAGTCAGTCAAGACCATTTGTTGCACATTTAACTGGCAGTTTGAAGTGATTGTCCAATCCTAGCTTAGTAACCGTAACTAGACACGCTTTGGATTTGTCCACATGCCGAAGCGTACATTAAGAGTTGTGAGGGTGGCGCCTTTTTCTAGCCTTTCCAAAACCAAAAACACAACAGCAGAATTGTAAGAAATGGATGAAACAGACGTAATGTAAGCTGCAATCGTTAGCATGTCCTGCTAACTAGCTTACAGTAGTGGTACTTCCAAGGCCAAGGAGCGTCTCATCAGCTACCTACGCTGTTACGTATAAATAGCCTCCAGGTTATGTTAAAAAATAAAAATAAAAAAGAAGCTCTGTTTACGATACAACATCTATTGAGCGGTCAGTCCTGGATGCTATCAGAGTTCAAGCTAACGTTGCTCTTTAGGGGATGTTAAAACTCCGGCTTGCGTTACCTCAATCCTTTAGCAGGATATCTTGTATCAGCCATTCTTATATACACCCATGACGTTTGTATTTAAGACCCCTTTTCTTATTTTAAAAGCATTTAGCTTGAAAAATTAAAAGGTCAGCTGGAGAAGACTGAGCTAGCATTAGCTTAATTAGCCAGCTAGCTCCAGCTAACAAATTCTGCTAGCAGCAGCTGTCAATTCAGTCAGACAAATGAGGAGAAAAAAGAGCAGCTCATGGACAGAAACAAAGGCTGGAGGGGCTTTGCAAACAGTCAGGTTGAGCTTGAACTTAGATTTATTCAGATTTCTTCCGAATAAATCAAACAGGAGCTCTAAGTCCTCCCCTACCTTCTTCCTCCCATTTCACTCCCGTCGTTCTCTTGTTCTCCTCCCCATGATCATCAAGGCTTACACTGATGACAGAGACAAGAAGAGACCACAGCATCCGTCTTATGGTTGAATCCTGGAGGTGGGAAGGTGAAGTTGGAAAACTGGACTCTAATGAGATTCGCCCTCCCCGCCCATCACCCCCACCGCTTCACATACGGTGGAAGGAAATGGACGAGAGGTCAAAAAGGGAATCATTGAGCCAATTTAAAGACCAACAAGATGAACAAAGAAGACGAAAGAAAGAAATGAAACAGGTTCCCCGAGTAGCAACCATCTTCAGGTCATGTTCTTCCAAGTGAATCCTCTCTGTTGCCATCAGGGCGTTGTTGTGTTTTACCTGCTTGTAAAACTAACTGTCATTCAAAATTATTCATCCCCTCTGCAACCCTTATTTATTTATAGATTTTATTCCACATAAGCTCCTTGGTGTATTTGTTTGTTTGTTTGTTTGTTAGTGCTTTTCTCTGTGTACAAGCTGCTCGTGAATAATTGCCCCTTGGCGGGATTAATAAAGTTGTTTCGAATTTAAATAAATAGCTGGAATTTACAACATGACGTCAGGTTCAAGATTTATTTAATTTGTCCTAATTGTTATGCACTGGATTCATTTCTTTTACACATGTTGAAGAGCAAAGAGGGATCACATGCCGCGCAGCACATGCTGAGGTCGTAATGGAATTTATGTACAATTATGTTGTTTGTTCTTTGGTCTCTTTTATTCTTAACTATGGGGAAACTTTAGTTTTACAGCTTCTCTGACTTTTAGCTCTTTGTTTTTTGCCTTTCTTGCCATCACTTCCATACAATACATGTGACTTATACAGCACAAAGACCTCTAGTGTTTCGCAGCATCGCTAATGTGAGTCACATTCACTTTCCTCGCTGCTGCTGCCTATAGAGTTGTATAAAGGTGACATATGACCTCGGTCCCACTAATGATTTATATCCTGTGTTTGCTGTAAACACAATGAGTGAGAGCCACCACACTGCGCACACACAATACATCATTAAAACACCAGCTGTTACAGCGCTGTCATTACAAATAACAGGACTGTTCAGTGCATGTAGTACAAACTCTCTCACACACACACACACACAAACCAAACACACATTTAAGTGCATTAAAATGATTGGACAAACATCACTCCGTGCGTCTATAGATTTGCATATTCTTACTGTACTTTAACTATTTTCTTTGTTACATCCATTTAGGATGAAATTCCAGTTTCCTTCAAGCCGGTTTTAAATTTGAAGTTGAAGTTTCGGCCATCATTAGTTATGTTTTCAGTTTGGTTCGCTTGTTTGTTTCTTTGTCTGTCAGCAGGATTACAGAACAACTACTGGCCAGGTTTTCATGAGACTTGGTGGAAGGGCCAAGCAAGAACCCATTAAATTTGTAAAAGCGGAGCGGCCTTGGCGGAGGTGTCCTTCTAGTTTCTTTTTGTAATATTAACAATGTACTCAACAAGTGTTATGCTGAGAATGCAGTGACATTGCCAAGAAGCTCAAGTACAACGGGACAAGAAAACACGAGAAGCCAGAAGATCCTTCAGCAAGCAACGAGGTTAGCCAGACTTATTAAGATGAGAGAGCAGATATGAATTGTAAAATAATTACCAAAACGGACAGTTTGGCTCATAACATAATGTTGGTCTGTTATCACAGTTTACTTCCTGGCTCAACTTTGACTTACAGTACTTACTGTAGTTGTAACAAACTGGAATTGTCCTTTAAGTGTTTTATATCTTATCGCTGAGTACATATATATATATATATATATATATATATACAGTATGCATCTTTGAAAAAGGAATGATCTTCAAGTCCTTCTGACGTTTTTTCTCATGATGATTGTGAAGTTAAATGTATCATCTGTTTGTGGAAGGGTACGAAAAGCTATTTGCACTTTATTTAAACTGTGAATTACAATCAAAAGAACTGAGAGAGAGAGAAATGCATGTAAATCTCTAAAGAAGCAGGTGTTACAGAGAAACTAATCCTTCAAAGGAACGTTGTTTGTCTTTAAGAAGCTTGAAGATGAAGCTTCAATTCTACCTGTAACATTTAGGAGACATGGAACAATATGAAATACAATTACAAGGATATGATAAGTGTTTATATGATCATTTGTTTTGATATTTAGATGTTTTCATATACTGCAGGTTGATGGTGAAGTATGCCCAATACTTTGTAGTGGATTATGGGTAATATAACATTTAAATAAAACACTTTTTTTAGATGCTTGGATATAGAAATAGAAATATTTTTTAGAGGCTGTATTCGGTGCGGTTGAATTTTCCCACGTCTCACATGATTCAGTACTTCTCCCACAATTTAATTATTTGGCAGCGTTGAAAAGCCTGAACCAGCACTAAATGTCTCCATTAAATTCCGTGACACTGAAATAATTTAAGGTGGATTAGCAGCTCTTAAAAGGCGAGCGAGGGCAGGCATGCTTTGTGCCACAGAAGAAGCACAATTACATCCTCGACCCCGTTTAATTAATTGTTTCTAAAAAAGATTTGACCTTAATAATCATTGAAACAACAGGAAAAAGAACATCCTGCAGTGAAAACATGAGGGCAGCCACTCCCCGACCTGCCCGGCAGCCGTGGTCAGCGCGTGGCCCGCTGTCAAAACACGCCATGCATGTCAGCGCAGAGGTCAGGACTGGGCGAAGAGGAACTGGCACTCCTCACCCTCTCTGAGCGGGGGAGGAAAGTGGGAGGTTTGTGACTGACAGAACCCACAGAGAGAGAGTGTCCATCAGTCACAGAGCGGCCGGCCTTGGCCGCAGATAGACGGAGGGGAAGAACAACCACCGGCAGCTACGCTTTACTGGACTGTGAGCGGAAAATCCGAATGTTACAGGAATATTTGGTATTTCTTCCCTTCGCCGCACATTCTTATGTTACACGAGAACAGGGAGAAGTATTCAGATCCTTTACTTCAATAAAAGTATTAATACCAAACTGAAAGTACTGCTGAAGTAGAATTAGGAAAATGTACTTAAAGTATTTAACGTATTATTGTTTACCTTTTTGTATAAAACTTCATCTAATTATTGTTTTCTCAATTAATTGATAATAAAATTAAATAATTTAAAAATATTTTATTATTAATCATTAAAAGGAAAAGCAACAAATCCTCACATTTGAGAAGTTGCTTTCATTTTTAATAAAACATCATATTTTATAAAGGTCTTTGTATGTTTTATATGCAAAACTCTGTAAAGTAAATAAAACGGTCAAATAATTGACAGTAAAATATTTCCAGTTGAAATGTAGTGGAAGTAGAAGTAGTAGAAGTATAAAGTATTAGGAAATGGAAATATTCTGATAAATTACCTCAGAATATTACATCAGTACTAAACTTGAATAATTGTATTCATTGAATTGAATAAAGAAAAATACCCCCAGATGGTCAGGATGAAAAAAAAAATAGACAGACCTTTTAAAAATAAGCTGTAGGAGAGATGTGTGTATTCTGTTCCCCTTTTGGATTTCTGTGTGTGTGTGTGTGTGTGTGTGTGTGTGTGTGTGTGTGTGTGTGTGTGTGTGTGTGTGTGTGTGTGTGTGTGTGTGTGGAAAGTGATTTATGGGGCCTGTCTCCCTCTTCCAGCAGTTTGTCTCTTCTAGCATGGAGGATGAATGGCCCACTGTCAGCCCTGCCTCAACCTCTCCTACTGGTCTCTCTCTCAAATTACCTTTCTTCTTCTCTGTCCTCCCCTCTCTTTACTATCTTATCTCCCCACATGCTCTTCCTCTGCATGCACCTTGTCATCCTCACTTCCTTTTACCTCTCCTCTGCTCACTGGGTTGATTTCACCCTTTATTTCCCTTGTTTCGTGACCTCGCCAAGCCCATCTGTCTCATCTCCTCTGTGGATCTGAGATGTGCTTCAACCAAATCCTCAACCTCTAATCTGATCTCTGATTTCAGGGACGCTTCATTCGAATGTGGTGAATCCATTTCAGCAACTCTGCTTTCTATACGGTGCGTGACGTTTCAGCGGCTGCGTGTTGAGTTTGCTTTAAGCTGACAGAGCAAAGGGACACGTGGCTCACTTCAGTGGTGGAATGTAACTACGTATATTTTACTGTGCGTAACGCTAGGGTGGCTCATCATCATCGTTATATTTGATGAAATTCTTGCAAATATAATACGTTTTTTTTGGGACTTAGCGACTATTGGAGCTAATGCTGCTAGCTGCTTTTATTAAAAAGGGTTTGCAACACTTGGCTGGTTTTCTTCGGTTGGATAACTTTAAAATCTTTAAGTACAAATGTGTACTTTTATTTTCACGCCACTTCTCACTTCACTACATTTATCTGACTATTCCAGCTTCCAGGGGGTTTGGACTGTTGGTTGGAAGAAACAAACATTGTGACGGTGTCACTTTGGGCTCTGGGTAAGTGTGACGACATTTCAAACAATCAATTAAGAAAACAGAAATCAGAATTATTCATTAGCTGCAGTTTTATACAAAAAAAGTAAAAATCTGAGTAAAAAAAATAAAAAATAAAAAATAAAAAATGAGCTCATCCGACTACAACAGTAAAATCCTGCTTTTACATTAATGCATGAGTAATAATAACCTAATGATAGAACATATAATAGTATAACAGGGGAAACTCTTTCTTCCCATTGAATCTCTACAATGTAGGTAGGAAGTGCAAAGTTAGCACAACCCATTGAGCCACAATAGCCACATTTATGGGAAATACGCCAGGTTTGAAATATAACGGAATTAACCTTTAACACTTCAAAAGGCATAATGTAAAAGTTCAGACAGTATGAAATGGCAGCAAATGGCCGAGAGGCCTTGGTATTTTTATTCCTAATTCCAAGTAGATAACCTTTAACAGCATCAGCACACTGTACATCTTCCAGCAGCTGTGATATGCCAAAAGGCTGAAGAATAATGTCTCCCAGTGTCATTAATTGTGCTGTCATTATCATAATTTAACATCCTGCTCACCCCTCTCCATCTTTATCACTGCCTTTTGCTGTTCGGCCATTAATCACACTGAAAGAAGAGGGAGGGAGAGAGGAAGGCAGACAAATGAAATTTAAAAAAATGACCTCTCTATCAATCCCATTTCCAACACATTAGAAAAGGAAGCACTTTTTCTTCCACTCCCTTTAGCTCTCAGCCTTCCTGTGCTAATGGTAGATATACAGTGACATGGTAATGATCTGGCCACGGCTGCAGAGCACAACCTGTATTGATCAGCGGCTGATTTATTGCAGGTTACGGCTGATTATTGGGCCATTAATCAGTCTTGGATTACCCTATCAATAAAACTGCTTACGTTTGTTTGTAAAGTGCTTGCCAGGGCACAGAGAGAAGGGCAGTGCATGTCCAAGCATCAGTGACACATAGCTACTACCTCAGCTCAAAGATGAGCCATTTAAAAGAGAGATATTACTCACCATACACTCTGAAAGAATGTGTATATCGGCTAAGGAACTGTAAATAACAAGGAGTCTCTCAACCGATGCATCTTTCTGCCACTTGTAAAGGCAGAAGTAAAAACAAGTTAACTGAGAAGGTGATGATATATCAACGCTGTTCTAAAACTGCTTCTTATTTACACATCCGGCCGTCACCGAGCAACATTATCATTCATTTGGAGTCGTTTGTGTCCATCTGATGAATGTAAGTCCAATAATCGCTCTCTTTTAGCTCCGTTTTTGGTCTCTACCAACTCCTGAGAAAGATTTCTGTCTCTTTAGCAGCTAAACGCTCCATTATGTTCAACAGATTGTCTGTAGCCGTGTCTGTCTGCTGTTTGGTGCTAAACAGGTAGTGTACAGGTTTTACAGCTTTCTTGCTGAAAACAGCTGCCGGCCAGTTGTGGGTGGGACAGAGCTGATCGTTTGAGTGATAATTCTCTGTAGAAGAATCACTAAGATCGACTCCTTTCACATGTTATTATATTAATATTGATTATAGCCGCTTAGGTATAGCTGTTAGGGAAATATTATGGTCACGGCTACCATACAATAGAAACCAATATTGATTATTTGTAGTAGACGCGATGCGATCTCAGCCCAGTATCCGTGGGATTATGTACATTTTGTACACCCGGCCATCCACCCAAACCTCCGCCTTAAGAGGTTTCACGGTGCTAAATCAACGTAACGCTACTTCTGCCTTTGCTTCGGACAGACAACAGTCCGATCTCGCACAACTCCAAGAGGTTTCTCATCAGTAAAACATAAACAAGAGTCATTTTAAGTGTTTGAACAAACAGCCAATGAGATCATTTATCTAATGAAGTGTGAAGTGTAAAACATTGTGTCTACCTTTTATAAAAGGGTTTATAAGTCCCAGATAACGATTAAAAGATCCGTTGCAAAGCATTACCGAGAACACATGTTTGGTTCCCAGCTTGTTAAAGAAAATTACTTTCAAAAAAAGGTTATTAGTGGCTTTATTAGTAAATGCTTTCTTAATCATTTGCAACAAGCTAAAGCCCCTCTATAGAAAGGTGCTACCAAATAATCAAAAGTATATAGAAAAATACTTTTGAATGAAGTCAGCATTGCACGCTCTGTAACCTCAGATGAAGTGTTATTTGGAAGAAACAACAAGAACATTGAGAAACAATGAGGAGCTGCTCTGTATGCTGCACACACGCCTCAAACCGAACCCTTTGTCACGATCAACAAATACAAAAAAAAAAAGCCAGCGCCATGAATGTAATTCACAACCTTAATCTCCTTCCTTAAATTAGTAGCCAGATAAAAAGATACTGCCGCTGTCCGCCTGCCAACAGCTTTACAGCCTGCCATAAAGCAGGAGGGTGGGGGGATCCTGTGGCGTTGCTTAACCCCCACCACAACCCACACACACTACCTGAAACACAACTTTTACAACAGCTAGCAAATTGAGAGTAGTGATTTTCCTATAAAAGCCCTGAAGAACAGGGCAGCTTGGATTCGGAGAGTTTAATGAGAAGGTTTGATGACTATCTGCCGTCAAACAGGCCAACTTCCCTGCCAAACGCTGTTCTCTCTTTTTATTTGTGAGTGTGTTCGAGTAACTGATTAAACTTCCCAGAACCTCTTGGACGCGCCGCCAGCGGTCCCCCCGCTGCCTCCGAATGCCACGCTCGTAAAAACTCGACTTGACAGTGGTCTCGTAAAGCAGACATAATGCCGTCGTAAACATGTCACGACACCTGCCATAAACATTAATGACTGTTTATGAATGAGGATGATGAATTGAAGCGCTCTGGCCTTTCTTTTTTTTCTCTTCTGGAAGGCTGTTGAGCAGGTTTGCGGCTGGAGAAACACAAAGCTGTGTTATGATCCGAACTTTTGGCAGGAGACTCAAAACAACTCGGTGCTTGGCAGGATGAAGTCCAACGAAAAGTCAAAGCAAAGTCACCAAGTTCACCGAGCAGTCGTCTGATTTAAATTACAATCTGTAATTAATAACAATAAAGCTCGTTCTAGCTAATCTCACCATCTCGACTGTCACTTAATATTGAAAAACACTTAACTGAACTTGCCAAACATTTCATCTTCACATGACCAGCTGTTTTGCGAGGTCAAACACCTTTGCATAACAAAGTGGCAGGCAGCATGTGTGCTGCTGATGGAAACATGTAACTGCAAAAATCACAGGCTTGGCGCTCAGCACGCCGCAGAGGAACAGATAGCTGTAATCCCGTTTTCCCACCAGGCGGTCCGGCATGCCTGTCTGTGATACTTAGAGATAAACATCGCTGTGCACTCTGCATGACCCGACGCACACCTGCTGAGACAAGCTCTATCATACACACACACACACACACACACACACTAACATAAATGCAGGTGCAAAGACAGCAAAAGACTGCTTTATGTTAACGTCAAAGTATGAATTATGGCACATGGCTTGACAGTTTGTATTTAAGTGATGTCAGCAGATCCAATAAGGCTATGTGGAACAGATGTATGTGAGCTTTATATACTTTGTGTGCTGTGCTGTCAGACATCCCTAAGGGGACAGTCTAAGACAAATGTGTTGGTAATTTACAAGTGTGCTTAAATACCAATTATTCTTTCCTCTGCAAGCTCTCTCAGGATCTGCTGAGCTCATTTATCATCAGCCACACATGAGGCATACACACACATAAACGCAGGAAGAAAAATGAGGCGTAGTGCCCGAGTTGTCGCTGTTGGGATTGCGTCAGTGCAGAAGCTTTAAAGCAACATTATTCAGTAATTGGCATTTTTTGCGATTTAGCGCCCAAACAGTTTCAGAGTGCACAAGTTCACTTGTCGCTGTCGTATATATGGATAGCTGTAACGTTACACGTGCATTTGCTGTGTTTTCAGTACTTATGATCAAAAACTAGCAAGTTGACAACTTTGCCAACACAGCCAAACATCAAGCAAGTCCAACGACCGAAGACAAAGCAAGCCAGCTTATATTACCAACCCGGATCTGTTGCCCGCCCGCCTGGCTCCGCTTCTAGTTAATGGCAACTACAGTTAGCAGCAGTTATCGGTTAGTGTTCCTTAAGAAGGAAAGATTCTATACTACATAGAAAGGGGAGTTAAAACCCTGCCGACCACCGATTGGTCAGAGAGAATCGTCACTAGCGCAACACGGGACCTCCTGCACAAAACCCCCATTTTTCTTTTATTCACTCGAGCCAGACTTAAAAAAAATGGCAGTCTGCAGGACGACACTACGTACACACTACGTACACACTACGCCGTACAGACAAAGTAGTGGCGTTCCTCCATTTGGATGTGGATTGGAAAGATTCATCGAGTGTTGCGCCGTTATGGCGATCAGGTAATAATCCCACTTACACTGAGCGAGCACTATCAGCAGTGGAAAACGTGAAGCCAGTTTTACTCTCGGTTGTAAGCTAGTAAACTGGACATGCTAACGTTTGCTTGCACTTACGCACACCCCATGCATGACGCTTGGAGGGAATCCAAAGCTTGCCTGCTGTGTTTAGTTATATGATTGGACAATCACTGTTCAGGGGAGGGCTTTAGAGAAGCTAATTGCCCATTAGAACAGTGAGACTTTCACTTTAACCCTGAAAACTTTTATGCATTTGTCACCACTGCCAAGCAAACATGCTCTATTGTATTCAGTGCTGTTGTCATTGTGCAGTGAGCTAAATAAAATATATGATGGCGTGACAATGTGGCAACACGAAACGCTCGCTGGGAGCATCAATCAGGAGCGAAGACGCTGTTTATAGCAAGGTTACAGTAAATCACACTGTGACGGTTTAATCCTGGGGAGAGTCTTACAGGAAGAGGGTGGAATTCAATTTCCTAGTATGCCTAAGCAAAGGTATGCTAATACAATACAGCCTGCGCCGAGCAGACGTGGGCTGGGGGTGGAGGGAGTGAGAATGGTGTTTTCTCTGGGGTCTCACACCTTTCATGCTGTTCAGAGAGATTACATTTCAAAAATGCCACAGACAAGACAGACAGGATAATCAATCACGTGAGTACAAAACACACACGAGCCTGTGCAGCGATGTCTGCTGGCTGTGTCTGTTCGCAGGAGTCATAAATCAATGCTGTGTTGTCAGAGTGGTCTAACATGAGCTGGATACAGAAACTGAGCCTGTACAGTCTGATCCACACTCTGCTACACTCTCTCTTTGCCTCTCAATGGATGCCAGGACCAAGTGACAAGAGGACAGATAATGCTAGGTGATCAAGTGTGTGTGTCCTTGTAGCTGGCCACAGTGACAGACAGCAACCTCATTAATGTAGCGCAGTGGCTCATAGGTGACCTCATTATTCTCCTCCACGTTCTCACTGATAACAAACTGCTTTTGCCCTTGGTATGTGTGTGTGTGTCTATCTTGTGTTTTCACAGTCATGAATCAGCGCTGCTAACCAACCCCACACTGTTTTGTTAGCAGCTCTCCTGTTTAGCTCAGTAATTATAGCGCTCAGGTTCGTGTTGCTCCAGTAAATCTCTCATCAAAATTCCAGCGAATGAGCGTCACGACTCCAAGAAAACGCAAGCAAAGACGCAACAGGGAGTAGGATGCTATGTGAATATAACATGAGGATTATTACAGTAACTTCTCTCAGTTGTTTCTACCGTAAAAACTCAAATGTTTCTTACTTTAGCACTAGTTGGTTTCGAGATACAGAACACGCTGTCAAAAGCTTTCATAGGGACTATTTCTTCCGTAGAAAGTAGTTCCAGTGAAAGTACTTTTTGATGCTAATACTTTTCTACTTTGAAAGTAGAACTTTTACTTGTAACAGTACTTCCACGCTGTAGAACTGCTACCTTTACTTAAGTAAATGATATGAATACCACCACTGCCACTTTCCATCATTTGGGTGACCCGGCCCTTTAAGAGCATACAGTGAAACAGCCACATGTTTTCTAATGCGAGACATTCAAGTGCTGGGTAAGTGCATGTTTGGGCTGTCAGGGTTGTGATGTGGACAGCTGAGAGCTGTTGTAAGGGGATCGGCTGCTGATGACGGTGATGATAGTGTGGCTTATTGGCCTGTAACTCCGCTGTCTGCTGTAATAGCAGCGCTGACAGATACAGACCACCCACTATCCTCTAGCTCGAACACATTCATCATACTCTGACTGGAAACCTTTTTTTTTTCCTTTCCACCCCAACATCTCAGCCCGAGGCAAGACAAAATATATATTCAGAACATGCACTCTGCACGTTCCACTTTTTGAAGCGAAGGGATGTTACAGATTTGCAGGATGGCTAGAACAATAAAGTATCGTGATTTCAAGTATTTGGTTCATATTGAGGAGTCGACCGCAGCGCAGCAGGCCACAATCCTGGTATGAAATGTGGGCAAGAGAAAGGATTCACTCATCATTCCCATTCCCTCTTTATAGACTTATTGTTTCTTTATATTATACAACTGGGAATAAATTAAATGGTTTTCTGCTCTGTTATTCACCAAAAAGGGAGAAATGTATATTTTTGGTTTCATGATGGTGCCTTCTCTTTTTCTGTTTTACTGCAATACCATTAATTATCCATCTACGTAAATAGTGAGCTTGTTAAACCATATTTGTGCAACGTGAGGGTTTCATACGTTGGATCATAATGAGAAGAAACAGCAGGATGGAGACGGAGAACATAAACTGCATCTGCTTCACAGCAACACTTTCTTGTTCCTGACTCACATGTGACTGAACCAACCAATCAGAACACCCATACAAATATGCTAATAATAAACTGTAAACACTTTTAGTACTCAACTCAAATATATGAAGTCACTTGACTTCTAAACCCTACATTTGCATAAAAGTTAACTTCAGCACTGTCGTCAATATAGAGACTTCTCACGAGATTAGTTGACTTTTAAGACCTAGCAGGAATAACTTACTGTTTTAAGATTTAAATCATAAAACACAGCATGCTTACATCGTTTTACAGTATTGTGTGTTTCCAATTTTTGTCAAAGTGAAATATCTGGCCAGGAAAAAGCTAAAACGCTAGCGTTAAAACAAAAGTTACCTTATTTATCTACGGTTCCATGGATTCTGAATATTCGTTGGATGTATTATCGGAGCTTTAAAACATCTGAAACACACCAGTTTAGACAGGTGGAGATGGAGTTACACAAAGCTGTGAAGGAGGAGCATTTCTTTTCATTTGTTAAGAGCCCCTGTTGAAGCTTTTTGACCTTTCTGATCTGTGATTTTTTCTATCTGTACATGTCAACGTTGGGTCTGATCAGCTGCTTTTCCCACTTGAGCCTGAACATTCTCGTGATCCATAACTCA
>NC_041366.1:18425565-18450565 GCF_900634415.1 Cottoperca gobio | reverse complement strand
GGATCGGTGAAATAACACCATCAATTCAGGCCGCTGCCGAACAAGTTAGTCCCTAGGATGAAAAAACGGCTTCTCTGGCTTCATGTTTTTGGCTCATATTTACAGAACGATGACCAGGCAACATTAGCAGCATGTCAGTCGGTCCGTCTACCACTTTAGTCCAGATAGAAATATCTCAACAACTACCGGATGAATTGCCATAAAGTTTAATAGGAGACATTCATGGTCCCCAGTGAATGAATCCTAACGACGTTGACAATCCCCTGATATTTCCTGTAGCGCCACCATGAGGTTGAAGTGTGTGGTTCGTATTGAAATGCCTCGACAGGTTTGAGATGGATGGAGTGTCATTTGGTGCAGAAATTCATGGTCTTTGTTAACTTTTGATCCTCTTTAAATGTGTCCAATACTTTGGTTTGTGACCAAATACCTGCAAAACTAAAGACATTCCCATCAGCCTCTGCTTTACTTTGTGCTAATTAGCAAATGTTAGCATGCTAATATGCTAAACTAAGATGGTAAACATTGATAAAAACACTAGTGGTATAAATACTGCATGTATATTATTCTGAAACTAGCGACGCTACATTACGAGATACTTTTGGTACTTTAAGAATATGTTGATGTTAATACTTTTATTTTGAATGCATGAGTATTTCTACACTGTGCTATTGAATACTTCTTCCACTACTGCAGTAAAATGCATTTTCGCCTAAAGATGAAATCTGAACTACTTGAATTACATGCCGATGTCAAAGAGGATACTCTAATGCTGTCGACATATCATTCTGTTTTATGTTTCAGATGCCGCTGTTCTACCTAAAAAAGGGCTGACAAGCTCAGTTTTCCCACATAAACCTGCAGAGAGCCAGACGTGAAAGAAATACAGTGTAAAGGAGGAGGAGGAGGGAGGAAGAATATATGGTGAGAGAAAGGAGTAAGGGGGTGAGGGTGGAGCAGAGGGGAAAGGCTCGTATTGATCATCCGCCAGGTGTGATGGATAGCGTAATAAGTGGCAGCGGCCAGCGGAGGAGAGGAGAGAGTGATTTCTGCTTTTCAAAGTCCTGATGAATGAGGGCGTCTGAGAGGAGGCCGGTGTCCAGAGCCCGGCACATGATGGACTGTTGTGTCAGACGGAGAGAAATTGAAAGAGAGGGAAGACAAGGGGGGGGGGGGGGGGGGAGACTGGTGGGCGAGAGATAAAGGACATCAAGGAAAATGTAAGGAGGAAGATAAGTGAGATGAGAGGGGGTGAGATTTTAGGAAGAGGGTCAATAAAGTGCAAAGGGGAAAGCAGACGACTGAGAGACAGCAGTGTGAGTTCATCTTTATTAATGGCCAAAGAGCAGGGAGGGAGTTATTAAAAAAGCAGTAAGATAAATGAAAGAATGAGTGTGAACGAGGGGAGCAGGGTGACGAAGGGAGATGTGATGTATGCCCCCTCCCGGCTTTTTTTAAATCCAATAATAACACTGAGGAATGGGCCAGTTGGGGCACTTCAAGGGAGGAGGTTAAGAAGCAAGTAAGGACCAGGCAGGGGCAGCACCAATACAGTATATGAAGCAAGTCATTTTCTTTATTAACTCGGATAATGTGCTAATATTGCAGCGAAAGCCAAATTAGAGCCAAACGGCAGCGTTGAGGAATACAAAATGATCTGCTAATGACACAACCTGTCACCATTTCACACTATTTTTGTCTTTCATGCTATAAACATTCAGAGTCTACAGCAATGCTTTGAGCTAAATGCTAACGGCAGCATGCTAACATGCTCAAAATGACAATGCTAACATCCTGATGGTTAGCAGGTATAACGTTGAATATTTATATTTTGCAAAAACTATTATTCTTCAGGAGGAAAGTACAAGTTTGTAAAAGACTAACTGCCCTTCACTTTATCTATACAACAATGACTTGCATCATTAAGTAGACATTACAGCACTGTTGAGGATGGGACGACATTGAAATAGAAGTACAAGCTTGGGAAGATTAAAATTGATTAATTGGGATCCAGAATTAAAGTAGAATGTGGAGGAACTCTCAGAGAAAGGGTCCTTTATGCATCCATCATGCAGCTCCAGCGCTGACTGTGTGCATGCGAGGAGCAGAAAGTGCACTCAGAGATAACCTCTCTAAAAAGGCCGGATCCTCACTAGCAGAAAAATTACGAGAGCAACAAATGCAGCAATAACAAAAACTCCTGCATCAACCTCCACTTGAAAAATGGCCTCATTCTTTTAGAAGAGCCAGTGAAGGATGACAGCTTGTCCTCACATTGCCAAGCACCGACAGACAGTCCTGAATCACCTCCAATGTGATGAGACCCAAACTGGCAACAAAAGAGTGCTTAGTTTGGCAAAAGAAAAAGGTTTTACTGGTGATTTATTAAAAGACAGATGGAGCAGTACATCACCAAAAGAGGAACTATGAGGAGCATAAGTCATCCCCTGCACTTTGAGCAGCTACTAGCATCACACACCTAAATCTCCAATTGTATTGAAGGCCGGTGAGTTGCATTGTGGGTAACATATGCTCCAGGGTTTCACCAGGAAGACGACTGCATTAATGCATTAAAAACATCATATATAATAGTAAAACTGACATTTTTCTTTTACTTTTGATACTTAATTTTGACAATTGACTAAAGTAAGGTTTTGCAGTAGTACTGTAGTGAAGTAGTTTCTCCGTGTGGTATTAATACTTGTACTTAAGTAAAGGATCTGAATACTTCTTCCACCACTGGAGGCTACCATCAGTGGAGAAACTGTGAGTGTAAAAAGAAGCCATCGCTCTTTGTTTCCAAAGAACTGACAGCTGTTGATGTATTTGGTAGCTGGAAAATGTTATCAAACTGTGCTAGGAATATCTCAATGTGACATCACGTCATGTACATTTGATGTGGTGTTAGCGAAGACAAACACACCAATAAATATCAAAACGGCTCCAGGAAAACAAGTTATATCACGAATAGTCTGTTTTTTTTAAAGAGCATTTTAACTAGCGTCTTAGGATAAATGTTCCCCTGAAGCCTCCCTCCTCTGCACTGAAAGAATTTGGCATCCTGCTCTGCCGGTCTTTATGTATCTGTATCCACAGGACATCGTCCATTATAGCTGTGATTTCCAGCCTTTGATTCCCTCATATGTCTCATAAATCGCTGTTTGGAACTCATTCTATGCTGGAATGACACCAAAGAGCATAAATACAACAAGCTGCGTCTACCGAGCAGTTTGAAAAGCATTCAACACGGATGAATCCTCAGTTAGTGTGAGTAGCCAGTAGCTCTACTTTCCACGAAGAACACTGAAGAGCTGCACTGTTGAAGATGTATAAAGAGAGTTTCATATTCCAGTCCTTCTGTTAGCATCACTGGACTGATCAGTTGTGTGTGTGGTTAGTTTTTGTTCTCCATGTTGACTCCATCTTTACGCAGCTGCAGAGAACTACAGCCATCAAAAGAAACTCCACAGAGTACAGTTAGAAAAGGTGGAAATATGTAAACGTTGTGTTTAAGTATCACAAGTAAAAGTACTGCAATGAAATGTTCCTGTAAGTGTTTTCCCATAATAGGATGCTGAACTAATATCTAATGTTGGACTAACACCACACTGTGAAAATACTCCATCACAACTAAAGCTCCTGCATTCATTACTTTAGTAGAAGTACAGAAACGTCTACAAAAAGTATCAAAAGTACTTATTGTGCAGTGAAATGTTCCCTGTCAGAGTTTTACTATCATAAATGATGTTTCTGGATAAATATTACTGCTGCATTAATGTGTTTGTTGCATTTTACTGCTGCAGATGTTTACGGTTGTGCCAATTTCAACTTTCTGTTCGGTAGTTTAATCTACAGCAATGCATCATATTCTATAAGATCTGATCAGCTGATCCAAGAGGAAGAACACAGGAGAATCTTCTCAACACACATCCTTCAGTTGCAGTGGTGGGCCGTCAGGGCCAGCAAGGCCTTCTCTGCTGGCCTAAACATCATCAGAATATACATTTAATTGTTTTCCACAAATATGTATTAAATTATTCCCCATAGTCTATTCTCTTCATTTCATAGCTTTCCTCTTGGTTGCGCTGCTTCCAGCCTCAGATGGAGATTTGGAGGTCTGGCCTTTATGTTAGAGTTTTTACCCAATCACATTTCAGCCATGATGTGTTGCCAGGGTCCAAGAGATCTGCCCTGAGGCCTTCAGAATCAACAGTGCGGGCGCCTGTCGCTTAAAGTGAACGGAGACAAAACTGTGGCGTTAACCAATCAGATTTTGAGTTGGCGACATCGGGGCCAGCTAACAGGCGTACGATAACGTCAGCACATCTTTTGATTGGATACGCACTATTGAGAGGCAGAGCTATGCAGAGCTAGCAAACCTTGAACGAGCTAGTTTGTGTAGATTTCTACAAGCTCTTTTTTTTTCAACCCACAATGGCCGAAGGAGGAGAAGAGATCGATGTGGTCGCAGATATAATTACAACGCCATTTTCAAAACAAACTTTTCAAGAAAAGCTAGACATCGTGAGAAGAGAACGGCCAACCCCGACGCTAGAGAGCCTATCACAGCTGGGAAAAGGGTTTGTCCGCCACTTTCAAATCACTAACTACGAGCGGTACCCCCGGCTCACAGCCTCCGAGAGGCACTGCACATTGTACTGCTGGGAATGCCTATTTACAACTAAATGTTTCGTAAATATTAATATAACTCTGTTGTTAGGGTGATGCAACGCCCGGTTATACTGCTTTTCTGTCTAAATGTATTGTTTATAGAGCCATGGCGTCATAATGATGGTATTAAGAGGGGGAATAATTCAGGTAGGACTGTGAAGGACATACTGAAGGTCAAGGTGTGAAATGCACGGCCCGCCACTGTTGATCACAAACGTTCAGAATAAGGACATCTGGAGATACGTGGTTATCACTGGACAGGAAGGGGAGGAACAAATAGGCTATAAAGTTGCATAGAAATGTAAATACGCGAATAAAGTAGAAGTATATGTATTTTGAACTTAAGTACAGTACATGAGTAAATATACTTGTTACATTTCACTACAATATATCATAAAACACAGCACCTCTGCAGTTATGGCCTCTACATCTTAAATCAACAAATGCAGAGTAAGTAGCTGCACATGCGCACACACAGCCACTTGTGTGAAGTGGTGTTGTGGGGGTGTTGTATTTGGGGTCCGGGGGCCCATGCATCACGTCTTGTGGGAGAGGTAAGGTGGCAGCACATACATCTCCTAATAGACTCACTCACAGCTCCTCCCGCCATCTTTTATTATTCTCTAACACACAAACAGACACACAGCTCATCCGTCTGGTTTTCTTCAAGACAGATAAGCTGCTGAAGCTGCATGGGAGCTACACATCCACCATAATTACTGAGTCAGCAAGTTTTACTGCTGTCACAAAAACTTACCAACATCCAGACTATCCAAGACTGGTGCATCAAAGTACATTTCCTCAAGTACAATATTGAGGTACTTGTGATTCACTTGAGAATTATTTCCTCATGCAACATGCCTCTACTCCATAAACTCAAAATGCTACTTAAATACAGTTCTTACAGGCCTTACTATATAATATATATATATATATATATATATATATATATATATATATATATATATATATATTACAATACGCCATCTATACTGTTTTGTGTATACTTTTGTAAAGTAAAAACAATAACATAAAACTCAAAACTCAATAAAAATCTAATGGTAATATAGTTAAGTGGCAACACAAGGTGATAAAAACAAATACTTCAATATAACATTTTACTATTCTAAGCGTTCCAATGTTTTCTAAAAGTGGATACAGATGATGGAGCTCTGACAGGGAGAGCCTTCCAGAGTTTGGACCACTACTTGTAAATGCACTTCTTTACTTCCCATCACTTGTTGTATTTGCAGAGGTCGCGTTTTTAAAGAATCTCTGAAGACCTTCCGTCATTTTGACGGATTAGAACACCGACTATCGTAACTTCAAGTCATTCACAGTGCGTCTCCTCTCCTCTCTGTGAGGAGCGCATGCCGCAGAACACAGAAGCGCCAAGATCAAAAAGTGGCTGATGGTATGCCGCTATGGTTCAGCGGCATATGCCGATATGGTTCAGCGGCATATGCCGATACCTGGAGTCGTATGCCGCTCGTCTTCCGCCGACATATACTGTTTCCTAGCGGCAGGTGCCGATGAAGGGGGTAGGCTACTGTCAGACTGTCACACCAGTAACACCAGCGGACACCGTGTGTGCCGGTGGAACGCGGTCAGCAGACCACTCTCGGCATGTGCCGCTGAACGATAACGACATACCATTAGCCACTTTTCGATCTCGGCATTAACCAGATTTCCTTCCTTCCTTTTTTAAGGATTTGTCAATTAAATTCCACGTTCAGAGAGTCTTTCCGACTTCTGATCACTTCCCTGGGAGGAATGATTCCCGACTTCAGAACTTTGGCTGAAGTGCTGCCGCTAATTCAGTCTGCGGTGTGGCAGCAGGACGCTGCGGGTGTGGGAGCCTTCACAACAACGTTAATGCGGCGGTGAGAAGTTGTCTGTTCGAGGCAAAGACACAAATACTACTTCTGTAAAATTGCATTGTTGATATTTGCCAGTTTCGGCACAGTGTTCGCAGTGTTTTCAGATGCCTCCGCTGTCACTGCAGGGAAAATAATATCTAATCCCCTTCGTGTTTGTTGACATGAAAACTGGTCGCACAGTCGCGTCTCTGTTCATCTTTATTCTCCATGCCCTTATAAATATGTCTTATCATCATAAAAGAAATTGATGAGAAATAATAGATTATGGCGGACATTTTACGACACTCTCCGTCAAGATGACGGACAACGAGGAAGTCTTACGCAACCACTGGTGGTTTTAGTACTTTTACTTAAAAGTATCTGAGTACTTCCTCCATCATTGCCCACAGAGTGATTGTTGTGATCTCCGCCCACTATAAAGCACACCTGTATCTTTACCTAAACAGAGAAGAAGGGACCTCTGACAGCGGGACAAGTGGGGGGGGGGAAATGTGGTTGTACATGCAGGCGAGTCGAGTGAAAAGATGGAAGTACTCAGCTGAACGAGGGATGAGAGGTGAGGAGGAAACAGAAGGAGGAGCTGAAGCCAGACAAGCTCATTAAAGAGAGGGCAGCGGTGTGACAAATGATGCATGGAGCTGGCGGCATTGATCTCCCCCTTCCTCACAAGGAGTGGGGGTTGTCTGGGCAGGGATATGCATGGAAAAGTGTGTGTATACATGCGTGTGTGTGTGTGTGTGTGGACTGAGAAATACTCAGGTGCCACCGCCCTAATGGAGAGGCCACAGCCGCCAGCCTGTTGACAGATGACTTGTCAGAGGAAGGGAGGAGGAAAAAGAGGAGAGGTAGTGATTAGATAGTTGTGCTAATGCTTGACCTCCTCTACCCCAGTGCCTGTCCTTCATCTCGGCTGAGGAGGGGAGGAAGAGAGGAAGAATGGAGACTGATAAAATAAGCGTGGGGGGAAAATGCTGAGATGGGGGGAATAACTGGCTTTCTTGGCAAGCTTCATCAGCACAGTGTTCAGACGGTGAACGCTGAAATACATTTTAGGGATTTGTAAGGGTGACAGCCCACACAGCTTAAATCCGGACTATCATTTAAATCATCCTTCATCATGTCCTGTCTCATGCTTCTTGTCCTTGAAGGTTTTATTCATCATTTCCGTAGCAGTGTCATTGCTGGAGAAGGATTCTTTCCATGACTGTCGTCCCCCCCCAAAAAAAGAAAGAAAAGAACGACAGCTAGTGCCCCGAAACGACAATATGGTTACGTTCAGTGACAAAGCTCTCGAGTGGAAGTGGAAGTTATGTCGGGAGAAAAGGAGGAAGTCAGGTGACCTTATTATAGAGTGTGAGAGTCTGTATAGATAGTGTGCAAACACGTGACAAAACTGTGTGACGTATGTGTGCGACGCCATGTTGGATGATATACAAATCAACAATGGCGTCTAAAGCGAACAACAACAGCAATACAACTCCGACTTCTTCAAAGTATTGTGACTCTCTGGAGTCCTCTGCAAAGGCAAGATTCAGAGGAAAAAGTCCAAATTTGCGGCCGTGACCCGTACACACTAAAGCCAGTCGGATTATATTGAGGATTTAGATTCATTACCGCCGATTGAATATCTGGATATTGTGAACTACCTTGTGCTACAAACGTCGTGGGCAACCAACGCACAAATGAAGGCAGTACAAGAGCTTAGATGCTTATAATGTCTTTGTTTCTGGCTGGGTTGGTAGTCTTCTTACCAAACCAGTGAAAGATGACAGGGTGCTCGTCCATGCCCGTGTGAATCACTCTCAAAGAGCTCGAGATACACCGCTCAAGCCGTGTGAGTGAGAAGAGCGGCGATGTTATCCTCGCACACTGTGATTGTACGGCTGGATTAAGCGAAGCATGTTCTCACATTGGTGCTTTTGCTTTTCGCAAGTGAAGTAGTCTCAAGAATAAGCAAACAAAAACATGCACAGAAGAAAAGAGCAAACGGCATCACATGTAAAGAAAGTGCCTTATTTACCAGTCAGCGATGTGGAGAAGTAAGGTCTTACAGTGTTCGGGTATATCATAAGCACAAATGTTTAACGTAAACATTGAAAACATAGCTTTAACATGAGCTCTTACCAGATATAAAGTGGACGCCACACACACGGGTGAATTGTGCTTCTTCTTCTGTTAAATCCTCACGAGTTATGTTGCTAAACCAGTTTACAGCGTTCGGTAGACAGCAATTCATCCCTCTTTTGTGGATCGTTGTTTGTGATGATTTTAGGAAATCTAAAGAACCGTTTCTCTGGGTCACGAGTAAGCGTCATGACCACAAGTATACACTGCGCACACAAGGTTGGCATTTTCTTTCAATCTTAGACGTTTAAATACAAAGAAAATTACGAAGCGTTGCAGCAACTCCCACGCGAACGGGCGCCGTCTTGGTTGCTGTATATCATCCAACATGGCTGATTTACGGGTTGGGACGTAAGCGTGACGTACAAAGTTTACCCGTTAACAAGAACCATACACTCGACTAGATGTACCAGACGAACTGGCACAAGACAAGGGGAGACAGGACTGTTTATACATGAGGTAAGGGGACACAGGTGACGACAATCAGACGATCACAGAAGCGGGAAAACACACACAGCAGGAAGTTAAGTGACCTGGAACGAGAGGGAAAGGTGAGTTTCAAAACAAAACAGGAAGTGAACACAAGACATGACACAAGGGAGTTGAACGCTACAAAATAAAACACAAATCCAGAGTCATGACAAGATGTTTGTTTCTCCCTTTCAAACCGCCTTTATTAGTATAGCTGACGAAGCGCAGTTTAGCATCTAACCAACACACTACACTAAGTGTAATGTGCAGAGTAAATACAGAAAGAACATATATAGAAGGAGAATATGAATAAGCTAAACAGTTTGGATGTCACAGAACAGAAGTGCTTTCGGATCCAACGGAGGATCGGCTGTTGAAGGATAATCCATAACCCGCCGTTTTTATTAACTTTATGAACTTATAATTGATTTCTAAAGTAAATGATTCATTAAGCAGTTATGACACCATAACTCTGATGCCATACTCTGTGGAGTTAATGCATTGGGTTGCATTACAGTGTAAGGTACACCTTAACTACAGCGGAACAAAATGTGTGAAGACATGTACCAGGCACGGTGCCACTGTGGTTGGCTGAGAGGAAAGTGAAGCAGGCTCACTGTTTGGCAACATGAAGAAGGCAGCTGCTGTGACTAACATCCAATTTCAGTAGAATATCTAAATGTTATCAGAAATCAGGTTAAATGTAGTACTATAAGAACATAACACTTCACAATTAGCATTTATAAGCAGTACACAAACTCTAATATAATAATAGATAGATATATACAGACATAAGAACATTGTTTATGTATATTATATTAATATATATATATATGTAACAATATACGATTAATAAATGACAATATTACATAATATATTATTTAGAAATTAAAAATAAAACGTTATTCTCTTCCTCATTGGATCAGTTTGGAAATGCATCCCTATAAGTTAGCAGCTTGTATAAAACATTTGAATATATTGACCAACAATAAAGTATCCTCGAACAAATACTCTGCAGAGGAAGCCTGTCGTCCGTCTTTTTCAAATAATAACTGCTTGTCAACGACTGCAGAAGCTCTAATTGGAAACGTGCCGCGTAGTAGACATGCCTGTTTAAAAGGGTTTGTCGATTTTATTATAGGTTGCAGTAATGGAATTTTCCAGGAAGGCAATTGTATGTATTTGTGTGCATGTGCAAAAGATACAGTGTATTATTGGGAGATGAGCCAAGACAACTGCAAGGACAAAGTAAAAAGATAACAGTTTGCAAAAGAGAAGCAGTCAGGAAGAGAAGGAGGGAGGAGAGAGGGAGAAGAAGAAAATAAATGAGTGGGTTTGTTGCGATTCAGGCAGCCACACCGAGACTATCATTACCATACATCAGGACAATGAATGAGGCTTTCAGCAAGCGGTAATAAGAATTTGATAAATCATGAGCCGAGAATTAACTAGACGTCAAAACAATGAGAGCACCCTGATAGATGAAGAGAGGATGATGGCATAGATTAGTCAGAGCAGAGCATAGGAGAGGAGAGAGGGAGGAGAAGACAAGGGGAAAAGAGTCTTCGCAAGGTCAGGAAAGGGTAAGGAAGGGTCTGCAGCAAAGAAAACTGTAGTGGAAACTAATAGAAGAAGAGGAAAGAGACGGATGGGAAACCGAGTAAGAGTCAGGGGGTGATCCAGCAGACACAGCGGAACAAACACCGAACAGGTTTGCCTGTTGAGACGTGACTGGATGATACAATAACAACTGTGTACATATAGCTCTTACAAATCATCCCGGTGGTTGCAGACCGTCTTAACAACCACTGACCTGTGTGTAATAAAAGACTCTGAGAGGATGAGCTACATGTTATGCATGCTAACGCTCATAACGTTAAGTAGATGTCATGTTAAGCATTTTAGTTTTATATGATAGCAAACTAGCAGTTTTGCAGATATTTGTTTATAAACCGAAGAATAGGACAGTAACCTAATTTGACCTGATGGTGGCGCTGAGATAAAAGTTAACAGTTAGCATTGCACTTAGCCTACATTACCCACGATGCAAATCGCCGTCAACAGTTCCGTCAGAGATTTAGTTGCGTTATGCTAGTAGCGGCTTATGAAGGCTGTTGTAGTCCTCAACCCGACTGACGCCGACTCATGTGACATCACTTGAGGCAATTCATCCACACAGCTTCCTGTGGACCCTCAAAGGTCTTTATACAACTTCTTTACATAAAGACCAGGTGACACACTTTGGAAATCTGTAAAGTTTAAAATGATTACAATTCATCCTGTGGGGGCCATGAACCTTCTGCACCAAATTTTACAGCAATCCATCCAATAGTAGTTCAGATATTTTCAATTAAAAACAAAATTGTCAACGTGGTGGCACAAGAGGAAAAGTCAGGTGATCGCCAAAGTCCGTAGGGTTCATCCTCGAGGCGTCAGGACTGTCTGAACAAAATTTCATGGCAATCCATTAAGACGGTTGAGATTCAGTCCGGACCGACATAGTGGACCGGCAGACTGGCATTGCCATCCCTACAGCCACGCCGCTGGCAAAACAGCCCTGCAAGCTATTCTGCAAGAATGTCAACCGAAATTGTGCAACCGATTTGACTTTGATTGACAAGTTTTTCATTAATATTCCACTTTATTGTCTATCTTACTCATGCCTCATCGCCTCTTCACCCCTCCTGCCTCGGTTACTCCTATTCTCGCAGGGTGAGGGATGTGACAGGAGGATGTTTATTTAATGAGAGCAGTCTGGAGGGGGTAATGAAATCTACCCTAACACCATTAACAACCAGGCTTATCAGCTCGCGGGACACACGTCAGCATGCTGCAGCCTTTTGTTCTCTGGCTCGAGGCTGCCACCGACCTAAAGGACAGATTAAGGATTCCCTGAACGCCGTTGACACCTACCTTGAGAAATTAAAAACAGACCACCAATCTCTGTTGTGAACTAACTCTATCATTTTTAACTCAGCTCATTATACAATGACATGGATGGCATTAAAGGAGACAGGGTAAGTGGGCAGGTGTCTGACAGGTACATGTAAGGTATCTGCAGTGTGTTCGAGTGTGGGAGGTTGGCTTGTTACCTGACCACACAGACACAATCAATCTCCCTCCATGTCAGGGTAATTGATGCTGATAGATCGACTTCTCTTTCTCTAACACAGACATGCACAGACAAGGCACAAGACAGGAAGTCTGGGCATGTATGGCAACATGTAGAGGGACAATAAACCTTAATCTTCTTGGAAGTGTATCCAATTCCTATACCTCTCTTTCCTTTCCGCGTTTCAGATCCATATTTGTGGCGATGATGCCATCCTAGTGCCACAGTTCCACCGTTGAATCGTACAATTTCCAGTGAAAGGCTCATTTGCTGAGCATTACATTAGGGAAAAGCTGCTGATGGCCACACAAAAGCCATGTAAATGAGCTGTGAGAGAGGCCCATCAGTCATCATGCCAGATGCGCTCTCCCATTATTATTTATGGCCATAATTGGCCCATGTTTCCTCAGGCAATGACTCTGCACTGATGGATCTGATGATGACTCCGCTCAGCTCAACAATCAGGAGGAAGTCAGAAGAGAAAAAAATTAGCATGTGCAGTGCTGATGCATGTATGAGAGAAGCAGGGAGCGGTTGTGTTTACATGACGCAAAATGGTTTCTAAGGCGAGCTAGAGTATTATGTAGTTGTTGAGTTGCACAAAATGGGATCCATCCAAATACTAATGGTTTTAGAGCAGGAAATGACGATCCCTTTGCAGTTTCTTCAGTTCAGTTCCATTATTTATAGTCACTAGTGAAGGTTTTATTCAAATGTAGAGCAAATTTTAACCGTTTTTTCCCAGAGTTGTTCAAATGAAATGCAAATGAATGCATGCTTCCATCAACTACTGTTTGGCGAATATAAAGAATGTAAATATAACAGATAAATTGATATTAATTTGTCATTTGTAAGGTTTTCTATGCACAATTTAATTGTATGCATGAAAACAGGTGTATGGAAAACGCACTCGTTTTTCTAAGCTAAGCGATCGCATTACCGCAAAAACGTACTTAAGCACGTACATCGGTAAGTAAACGCATCACTGTTCGCACCACCACGACGTTCGGCACGGATTCTGACATCTTCAGTTCAGCAGTACAAGTTTAGTTCAAGCCATTACATTCAATCCTAAACCTATCCAAGCTGTTTATAAGGTTCATGGATCAGCAACCAATTATTGCCAGCAGTCGCTTCATGGTTGTTTCTGTGGCTTTCAGTCTTTCAGTAAGCTTTTAATCAGGAAGTTATCAAGGCTGACCTGAGAACAGTGGTCTGAGTCACCAGTGAGGAGCATCACTGCTAAAAGTCTACTGATTCACTGTTAAACAACTCTAACGTCTACTTAACATCTCAACTTGGATTAGGGTCTGATACACAACATACTGACACATTGCAAGGCAACATCGAGTCCCTCCACAAAGTCATCCATCATTCAGGGGTGATTTAACCCTCCTAATATGTGGATATCAATATGGGTTGTTGTGCGGTCAGTGGCAATCATGAGAGACAGTTTGGGGAATTGAGATATGGATTGTCAGGGGATCGACTTCAGATTTGGTTGGTTGACTCGAGGATTGATAGGCAGGGTTCAGAGGTCTTTGGGTAAAGGGACATTGTGTTCTCCTCTCCTGATCACTTTCTCCATCTGATCCGGCCTCGGCCATGAGACTCTCTGTTGAGGCAGGCTGAGTGGAGTTTGTATCGAGGATGTAGAAATGTTGCATGTCACGGTTTGTCGTCAGTCATCACAGATGTGTTGACAAGTCCCGTCAGTCTGAGTCTACCGCTTCCAGTTGGCAGGTGGACGACTTGTTGGCAGGTCTATTTCCCCTTTGTCTTACACTGAAGGGCACCGCGTTATTAGTGTGCGTGTTGTTGAGTTCAGGTGCACCGAGTATGCATATCTAATATGTGTGACTCTGCCAGGCAGGCTCAAAAAATGTGTTTTTGCTTTGTTCATTTGGCTCGGAAAACGCTGACCTCTGTAACTGATGATCGGTGTTTCCTCAAGGCTTTCCCCCCCCCTTTAATGTTTTAGTTTCTGCTGAAAGACACAAAGCATGGGATCTACTTATTGCGTGCAGATTGTAGTAGCCTTTCCAACATTATTATTACACAGGAGATGAGGGACCATTACTGAGGGCACAACAAACTACCAAAATGAAAGTAAGAATGGATTTGTACCTTCTAGGATTTAAAAGTAATGTACAACGCCAATACAAGACGTCATAGCTGTCCAAATAGTACTAAAATGACATTATTTAGATGTATGAGGAGGAATCCACCGTACAGACACAGGGAAGATATTTTGCATTTTCATTCTGGGACCTTGTTGGTCTGAGTAACCTTTATTTCAGACCAATGAAGAAGTAGACAAAGTTGTGTTTATTTAATGTACTGAAGCCTACTTCAAATGATGATGATAGGCATGAGCAAAACCAGTTAATGGATATCCTCATTGAGTTTATTTGCATAAGGATGGCTCTAGAGAGGGAAATGGTGGTCGATTCACCAGAGACTGAAATATCTCAACAACTCTTTGATGGATTGCCATTAAATTTGGTACAGCCATTCATAATCCCCAGAGGATGAATCCTAATGACTTTGGTGATCCACCTGACTTTTAATCTAGCGCCTCGCCATTGGATTATGATCAAATGCCTGCTAAACTAATGGCATTCCCATCAGCCTCAGCTGTACTTTGTGTTCAGTGTTCATTTGCAGATAGTTAACATGTTAACATTGTTATTGTTAGCTTGATACAATGTTGACATTAGCGTTTATCTTAAAGCACCATTCTGTGCAGCCTCACAGAGCCATTTCAGTCTTGTTTAAAGTCGGTCAAATATAAATGATTGATTATTTGGTGTTGTTCATGGAGTCATGCAAGTCAATATTCACTACTTTAGCTTTGTTTTTGATTCCTCCAACTCCTGAGGGAAATATCCGGCTCTTTAGCAGCTAAATGCTCCACTATGTTCACCAGCTAGTTGCTAACTTTGTCCGTCTGCCTTTTGGTGCTCAGCAGGTGAGAGTGAACCAAGACAGTAAAGTTGGAGGCTGTAAAACCTAAACATCTGACTGACAAAGTCTAATAACATTAATATGCACAACAACAGCAATGCACTTTATCCTGAAACCAATATGACAGAATATGATGAAAGCAATGGGCAACATGAAGATTACTAGTTCTGATTAATGCGAGGGGAACCTGGGAGGAAGAAGTGTGTCACCACTGAAATAAAACATCTGTAATGGGTCGTTTACAACTGATGTCACCCGCTCTCAACCCCAAAATATGCCATTTCAAAAGACATGAAAAAAGGTACTGTTAGATCACAACCCGTGAGTCAGTGAGTACAATTTATATGAACTTGGAAGAACATTTTGTGTGTAGATAATGTGGAATGACAGAGCTAGAGGAGAGCTGGAGTGGGCTCAATGTGTGTCTCGTTGTTGACAGACGTTCAGTTATGGTCGGCTGTATTTTGGCTGCTTCCACTCACTCAATCACACGAGACGACCGACAGAGTTCACTTGGCCATGAACTTCGTAACATTCCACGGTTGTGAGAATGTTTGAACCTAAATGTTGCTTCTCTTAATCAAAATAGTTTGGCAATATAGTGTCAGTCCATCACTGCCATTAGGGGCGGGCGATATGGAGAAAAAAAAACATCTACCACGGTGGATGTAATTTTGCCTCACGAGACAACACTTGAGTTAAAAACAGTAAAACTAAAATGATTTCAAAATAGAAGCTTTAAGGTTAGGTGAGAACCTGAGTGTAACTGCTTTTAAGGTTAACAGTTGAAAATTAATACCAGCCTGACTTCAGTCAATATAGAAGTACACCAAAAGAAGAAAATATATTTTTTATTTCAAAAGCTGTCAAAATAAACTACTGTGTGCAAACATCTGGTAATTATGTGACCACAGTTCTTCCTCATCCGCCTCCTCCTCCTCCGCGTGTGCCCAAATCACGTTACCCTCGCAAGACGGCTGGATTTGCAAGATCACGCGAGAATAGCTACAGCGGTAGAAGACAAATCTCTACCGGTGGCATACCTGTCAACCCTCGCGTTTTTCCCGGGATTATATCGTATTTTTACTTCTATCCCGCTGTCCTCCCGTTTAAATATTTTCCCGTAATTATCCCGTATTTTAACCTTTCAAAAGAAAAAAGGCCTAATTTAAAAAGGTTTACAGTGGCTTCCGATAGAGCAGATGGCAGTATTGTTTAACATGAGCTGAAAAACGTTATCCGCCAGTAAACATACAGAAGAAGAAAACAGGAAGAATAACACAGAAGAAGAAGACGAGAACATATGGATGAGTCACAGTGAACGGGAGATAGATGGAGACGCAGTTGTACCTGTCAAACAAGTTAAAACTTTATGCAAGTACCTAGACAAATGGGAGGAGACCTTCCCTTATTTAATAGAAAGCAGAGTCGGGCAAACTCGTGCTTTTTGTAAAGTGTGCCATTCAGATTTTAGCTTTGCACACGGCGGAAAAAGCGTCCAAGCACAAGCCAAGAGGCACAAAAACATACACTGTCAATGACTTCATGTGTGACAAGAACTGTTTCGGAGGCAGACCAAGTGAGCAAAGCTGAGGGAAAGATGTCGATGCTTTGTGCCAAAAATAACGTATCTTTCAGCTTCTGCGTTGATTTCAGTCGCAGTGTTTCCCGACTCTGCCATCGCAAGGAAGTCCTTGTTGGGGGAAACAAAAGCCACACAACTCATCACTCATCAAATAAATTGATGATATTAACTAATAAATAAAATATATACATTTTATAAACATGTATTTCCTGAATGTATATACCCGTCCCTTATGTGTTTACATTTACACTACATGGGTAGGGGCTGGGTGGCTGAGAGCTGTGATAATATGGGCGGAGTCCGCCAAAAATATTCCCTTATTTTGAAATTCCTATGTTGACAGGTATGACCGGTGGACACATTTCTTCCATCACCGTTACACCGTCATATCGCTCAACCCTAATTGCCTTGAGATGTTCTACAGACATTTATGTTCCCCGGATGATGAAGTCTGATGACTTGAGATCCCCTGAGTTTGATATATTTAATATTGTGACTAGTGTTAGCAACTAGCTCGCCACCTACAGCAGTTCACTTACGTCACCAAGCTTCTAGCTCTAACAAAGACACACAGATAAATGTGATGGTACCACTTGAGAAAGGTTTGGTTTTTCTTCTCTCTTACTCAGAGCCCCTCTCCCCTCTCAGGCCCTTTCTGTCTCTGTCTGTAACACATCTTTGAGACGACGGAGGAAGTCTCTCAGTCACAATGTGCTTGCTTTTTCTTCCAGCAGAGGATTGATGCATCTCTGTGAGTGACAGACTACATAAACAGCTAAATGCGTGGCTCAGAGCTGTCTGGCAACCGGGCCCCCTGTGCAGGCAGAGGCTGTACTCAACACTAATGTCCTGGGGGCCTGTGAGGGAGGAACGAGACCGGGGGCTGGCACTGTTCTCAAACGCCTACACCCCTGATGTAGATACACAGTGTGCAAGCTGCTATTCTGAGGAGTGCATATAATTTGGCGTAATGTTCTCATGGTATTAACTTGTAATCTTAATTAATTCATGAACATTTGGACACATTTTGGAAGCATGTGTGATGTTTCCAGTGATATATCTCAAAGCAAGTGTGTAATTCCTGCTTTGTGATGCCCAGAAGGGACGAAGCCAGATCCAGCCAAATTATGAAATGCAGTCAAACACTAAATTTCCTTCTACATTTGCTAACACGCAAAAACAGATTACAACAAGGAACTGGTTACACTGATTTCCTCAAAGTAAGTTAGTTTGAATAATCCTTTCATGTATTCCACCTCTACTGTGCATGCTTGAAAAACTATAATCCAGTCTCCTGTTGGGATAACAGAAGGTTTACATCTCCATCTGCTGGTGAACATTGGTAGAACCATCAACTAATAACGTTGGGGAGGTGATACAGAACAACCTTTTTCAACTAAACGTGTCACAGACATTGTTTGAAACACTGTAATTAGGATATATTTGTCAGGGTTCCCTTGTGTAATCTCAATGGGATTTACCTGGATAAAAGTGTAATAATAAAATATAAAGCACCAGCTCTACACACAGAGTAGAGCAGGTTCCAAACACCTCAATTAGATTTGATGTCATTTGTACCTTTTGTCAAACCAGTCAGTCAGGACACTGAAGGTATTTGGTGCCAACTTGTCTTCTATTCAGAACTAATAGATAATAATCTCCAGTGTCTGTAAACAAACGTGCAGGAAACATCGCTGCAGACACGTCGCACTCCGGATACAACCGGTTCCAGGTCTGCCCTCTAGAGGGCGCTACAGAGCGCCAAAACAAGCAGACAGAGAAAAAGCTTCTTTCCACAGACATATAGTCATATAGTGTCAATGAGACTAAAACATCCACTTACCTACAACTTATATATGTACAGTTGAAAATACACACATGTAGCATCATCTTCTAATCCTGCATGCTTACATGTTTACTGTACAACACCACATGTTTCATGGATATAAAGTAAACTAGTACTTTCAATATTTATAGAATTTGAAATGATTTACAATCTACATACAACTTGTATATAGACATAGTATGTAATTGTTGTTTTTATTCACCTACTTGTTTACATAATTCTATCTTTATTAATCTAGATGTGTTGTCCTTGTGTTTAGCTGTATGTCTATTTCTATCTTCCTGCAAATTGTTGTGTTTAAGTGCATTGAGAGCAACTTAAATGTGTGTATGTGTACACAAAATGTGCTAATAAAGCTGATTCTGAAATACATGCACCCTAACATTTTCTAAATAATTATTCAGCATGTTATATATTGTTTGACACATGCTGATGTTTAGTAGGCAGAGGGGCAACTATTTAATAATAAATAACTATTTTACAATTTGACATAATTAGCACTTAACACAGGTGATATAACAAGATACAGATACCTGTTCTACAACTGTGCACATACCTGTTCTCCATGTTTGTATGTACTGTCAATCTGGGCTAGCTGTGGTTTGTCTTTCTGCTTTCATGTTTGATAAATCATTTCAGAAAGATGCTTGAGATTCTGAAAGTCTGTTCTTGACCAGATAATAAACGTGTACATCCAAGGTAACATTAGGAGGGAAGCAAAACAACAAGCTAACAAGCTAGCAAATGCTAACATTAGCTTTGTTTTGCTAGGGAACCTACCCACGTAAATTATGATTATTTTACTAGAGGATTAGTTTACAACAATATCCCGCGTCTTGCGTGTTTAATCCAAAGTTTTAATTCAAAAAGCAGAACTTTAAATGTGTGGCGCTGTAGAAAATAATCGACGTGGTGACGGCGGTTACTAACGTCAACAACCGGAAATCAGTTCTTAGCCAATCAGATTGCAGTGGCGGGGCACCAGCCAATCAGCTTTGAGCATGCACGTTGTTTTCCCACACTCGGAGAACTTGACGTTGACTAACTCAATCCAAGAACAATTAAAACACAATTTTAAATGATTTTATCATGTCATGCATCCCATAATGATTATTATTATATTATTTTGAAGTTAGTTTGAATTTATTCCAGCAGGTGGGGCTAAGTAGGATTTATTTTTTACTATTTTCGTTACATTTGCTAACTAGAAGGTTACAATTAATTGGTATCCACCCCATGATACACCTTTCCATCAAGTTTCATATTAGTTTTTCTGTTATCGTGCTGACAGACAAACTAACAACAAACAAACCGCACCAAAAACATATCCTACTTGTGAGAGGTAATAATGAGCACTACAAAGTACAGCTGAGGAGGTCGATGGGAATGTTATTAATACAACATTTGACCTAATAATGCTTGATTAAAAGTTAAAATATAACCAAAGTTAATACCATTCATCTTAAAGGGGAACTTGAATGTCTGACTAAAATGTCATGGTGATCCATTCAATAGTATTTGATTAAAAAACGAAAATGTCAACCTCAGTAGAAAATCCCTTCATCCACCCATGAGAGGATTATCTTTGCCAATAAAGAGACATTTTATCCATTAAATGTGTTTTATTTTCTTTATGTTTTACATAGCAAAACAAAAATCCTTCATTAGGAGTTTTAACACATACAACCTTTTACAAGTTAGACTTAGTTTTCCAATGGAAGCAGCACTTTTACCTGTTGTGAGAAAACACTGACCGATTTCACGAAAATATAAAAAGAAAGAAAGAAAAATATTTCTTTCTGGTTGTATACTTCGTATTGAGTAAAACATGTTTAGGTCATGTGCTTTAAAAAATATAATATATAAAATATACTTTTTTTGATTTTCTGTGAGTTTGATATTATGATTTTTTTAGCATTAAGTGAAAGGCATTATGATAAGTGCTCCACTACAGACTAGACTGTCTAAAAATACTGCTGATAAATATTATACTTTGTTATTCATATGGCAATTGATTATCCATACCTTGGATAATATAACAAAAATATATGGGGTAAGTCACTTACTGTATATGTCAACAAATCATATTAATTAATATCTGGTATCCCAGAAAGGCAGTTAAAACTGGTTATTGCCGGTGTTGATCATTAGACAACCACTTGAAGGATTTCAACAGCCTTTATGTGTTTGGATTGGGTTGAGTCCGACTTGTTACGACCTCCTTTCTCTGCCGTATTTGTTTTGTCACAGTTCTCCCGGCTGACCGCTCTGCTGGTGGCCAAATTCAAAGCTGATCCTGAGCTCTCCCATCTGACAGCGAGGGAGAACGTCCGGGATCCACTCGATCACAAACGGACTGGCCTCCTTCTGATCCGCTGGTCCTGCAGAGATATGAAAGTGTGAATATAAAGCTGATTACTTGCGGTTATTTCGCGGCTGAAACCAAGTCCCTCACCAACTTTGAGGAAAGTGCGGAGCTCCATCGGTCGTATAGCCTGCGGCCGATCTGTCCTGTATCCATCGGGTAGTTCTGGTTCAGGCGGAGGCTCAGGGCAGCGAAAGCGTGAATAAGAGCCATCAACGTTTTTTACAAAACTCTGAGAGACCTCTAGAGGCAACTGGTGGACAGTGGAGGTGAGAAGAGTGTCAGTTTAAATGTTTCAACAATTTTAGAAAACTCATATCTTCTCTGCTTTTTTGGCAGCTGGACTGAAAGAGTTGAGAAAGGTTGGACTGAGAACATAATACGGAAACTGTTAAAGCGAGGGGGACAAAAATAGAGAATGAGTGACTTTTTTCTTTTACCTCTGAGGTGTCGAAGATGCGTTTGACCTGCATGAGATTGGTGATGTGCCAGGTGTATTTGGAGAAAGAGCCGAGAGGAAGTCCATCATTCTTTACAAAGGCTGAAAACCACACAAAGGAGGGGGGGGGGGGAGACAGAGAGAGAGATGAGAGAGACACACAGAGAGAGAGAGATGAGAGAGAGAGATGAGAGAGACAAAGAGAGAGAGAGAGATGAGAGAGAGAGAGAGAGAGAGAGAGAGAGAGAGACACGAGAGAGAGAGAGAGAGATGAGAGAGAGAGAGAGAGAGAGAGAGAGAGATGAGAGAGACACAGAGAGAGAGAGAGATGAGAGAGAGAGAGAGAGAGAGAGAGGATGAGAGAGACAGAGAGAGAGAGAGATGATAGAGAGAGAGAGAGAGAGAGAGAGAGAGAGAGAGAGAGAGAGAGAGAGAGGAGAGAGAGAGAGAGAGAGAGAGAGAGAGAGAGAGAGAGAGAGAGAAACAGAGAGAGAGAGAGAGAGAGGAGAGAGAGAGAGGAGAGAGAGATCTCGCTACTCTCGAAGAGAGATGGAGCGACCCGAGATACGAGAGAGGCCTTATCTCTCGATAGCTAGAGATCGATAGATCTAGAGAGCATGCGAGAGCGCGCGTAGCATCCTCGCGCTCTAGCGCTATTCCTCCTAGCCACAGCCGACCCCTCCTCGCTCTCTCTCTCTCGCTCTCTCTCTCGCGTATCTCTCCCCTCTCTCTACTCGCTCTGCGCTCTCTCTCTCGGGCGCTCGATTTTGCTAGCTCGAGCGAGTAGAATCTTATAGATAGAGCCCACAACACACACCGATCGAGACAGATATGAGATGATATCGACACAGAGAGAGAGATAGATATATAGCGTCTGCTAGAGTAGCGCGCTCGCGCTCGAGCGCTCTCTCGCAGCGCTAGGAGCCTCGGCATAGCCCCCCCCCCCCACAAACACACCCAGAGAGAAGACCAGAGAGAGAGAGAAAGAAGAGAGAGAGAGAAGAGAGAGAGAGAGAGGAGCGAGATAGATAGACACGCCCGAGCGCCGCTCTCTAGTTTCGCGATCCAGAGCACTCTACCACCGCTCTCTACATAGAAGACTCTCGCGCGCGGTGCCTCGAGCGTCGACCTCTCTTCCGCGCGGAGGCGCGCGCGCGCGGCTCGCGCGCGCGGGCTAGAGCCGCCTTCGTCTCGCGCTCTAGCGAGCGCGCGAGGTAGCGCGCGATCTGAGGAGCCGGCGCGAGCGCGCGTCGCGAGCGGCTCTCCCTCGCTCGCGCGCCAAACGCTCCCTATGAGAGACATATCGAGCGATGGAGAGAGATATGTCATAGAACCGCGAGCGAGAGACAAAGATACAGATAAGACATAGAGAGAGAGACAAAGAGAGGAGAGAGAGAGTAGAGAGAAGAGAGATGAGAGAGAGGTGAGGAGAGAGAGAGGTGAGTAGGAGAGAGAGAGAGAGAGAGAGAGAGAGAGAGAGAGAGGTGAGAGAGACAGAGAGAGAAAGGGAGTCCATAGTTGCGGTATTGAAGTATTCAGATCCTTTTTATATATTAAAAAGATTTTCAGGATATGAATTTACCTAATTATGTGTAATTACATCATTTAGTTTCACCTGTTGTGAAGTTGGGCAGCCTCCTCTTCTTGGAGCCCAGCGACAGACGATGCTGCAGAGCGTTGAAGAACTCCTGGGGGATGTGGTACACCAGAGGTTTTGGTTTTCCTGTTCCAAAAGACACCAACAACTTTTTACTGTTTGCAACAAGCTGCCAAAACCAGTTATCCTGCAGAGATTACATCATCTAATAATGCTTCATATATATATCAGTATTGAGCAACTCCTTTTCCTCTCTCATTTATTAAAGGAATAGTTTGTCATTTTGGGAATTATACGTGTTCTCTTTCTTTCTAAGAGGTAGAGGAGAAGCTTGATGCCACTCTCATGGCTGTATATAAGGCTAAAGTTAGAAACCAGTTAGCATAGCTTAGCATAAATACTGGAAACAAGTGGAAACAGCTAGCCTGGCTCCGTCCAGAGAGAACAGATTCAGGCTGCAGTTTCACACAGCCAGAATACAACTTTATTGCAATCTAGAAGTTGGTCTTAATATGGATCTATAAAGCATCATTCCTCCAGATTTGAAAGATTATTGTAGTAGTAGAACCTTTAATCAATGACACAAACGTCGAGTGGAACTATTTATTTAACTCCAGAAGTGCAAGACAAGATTCTTTAACGTCACTACCATAATACACCCTCTGCACATATGGAAGTGAAATGTCGTTCTCCACACAACATACAACAGAAATACACCACGAGCACAAGTTTCATCTTTACCATTAAACTGGTAGTGCATTGTCTGGTGGATCCTCTCTGTGACGCTGGCCAGCCACAGCTGGAAGCCCATCATGACCGTACGCTCATCCACAACCTGCGTACTCCCTGAGACATAAAAACACACACATTAGAAGACTCGTGCATTATCTTCTTTTCGTTTCTCGGTGGACCACCATCTTTAAAGTCTGTAAAGCTTTTGCCTGTCAACCTTAATTAAAAAGTCCTAGAAATGTTTTCAAATGAAATGTTAATTTGCATGTGTCCGCTACAGAGCGACCCTGTTCTTTTCAATAGCAGATCAGGATTAGTGCTGCAGGATTAGACGAGGGATGATAAAGATAGAGACAGATGTCTAAGACGATGTAAGACTCTTTAACAAACAGATTTAGGCAGCAGAAAGATGAAAAGGCAGGGAGGGGAGGGCAGACAGGCAGCACCTGGAGGCTTCAGCCCACCAGCACCGGGGGCTTTCCTCTGACCAGCTTTCCTCAGACGGGAGGCTGACACGCCCTCCTTCCCCACCCCAGAGAGAGAGGCCACTGAGGGGGCTAACAGAGGCAGGAAATTAAAGAACCGCAGGTTAAGGGAGATAAAGATAGACAGAGAAGATTCAGACAAAATTGCTTTGCAGAATCATCCTGCATTAATGAGTGGTAATAAATATTTCAGGAGGTATTATGATGAAGCACCAGAGAGAGATTCATCCAGGCGAAGTTTCTTAGTTTTATGAAGCGAGTTGACGGGTTCGGCCTGCTGCAGAGGCTTCTCACTGGGACTAATCACTCTACTGGTGGCGTTTTGCTGCACACCTGAAAGAAAAAGCATGGAGAAAGAGATTATAAGCAACACAACATATTAAATCACAGGTTTCATCACGATACCATATTATACCGACTCTTTGGACAACTATGTGATACTTGCTGATAGTCTGCCACAATACGATTTCAATTTGATTTAATTCAAGGGCCTGCAATCGATAGGGGACGATATCACACGTCCATTTAACACAATCAGTTACAGTCATATCAAGACAGTCGTGTCTCTTCAAGACATTTAAATGAAAAACAATCAGGAAAAAAAGGATAAAAATAGACCTCCTGTTGTTCACTATCATGTGTAAGCACTGTTTGAATGTTTAGGAAGGAAGTGTGTTTATATAGAAATGTAGAGACAGGCGTGACGTGGGAATTGTATCTTAAAGA